>NC_134458.1:27691922-27984422 GCF_047948215.1 Lycorma delicatula
TTCATTTCTTTGGTTCAGCTCTCATTCACCCTCAATATTTCCTTCCTTACCTTTTCCAGTGCTTGCATTCCAATTTCCAACTATTATTAAATTTTCATTCCTTTTTATGTGTTTAATTGCTTCATCAATTTCTTCATATACACACTCTACCTCATCATCATTATGGGCACTTGTAAGCATACAGATGTTAACAATCGTTATCGGCTTAGGTTTTGATTTTATCCTGATTACAATGATTCTGTCGTTAAGCTTTTTGGAATACTCTACTCTCTTCTCTGTCTTGTTCATTATAAAACCTACTCCTCCGTGCCTTTTATTTGATGCTGTGCTAATTATTCTAAAATCACCTGACGAAAAGTTGTTTTCCTTTTCTCATTGAACCTCGCTAATTCCTACTACTTCTACATTTAACATACCCATTTCCCTCTTTAAATTTTCTAACCCGCCAACATTTTTTAGACTTCTAGCATTCCACGCTCTGACTCATAGAATGTTATTTTTTAATTTTCTGGTGATCCACTCCTTAGTCCCCACCTGGGTATCCAAATAGGGAACTACTTTACTTCCAAATATTTTACAAAGGAAAGTGCCTCCATCTTTGTTACATGAAAATGAAGAATACTACATTTGTTTGGGGGAAAAAACAACTGTAGTTATCAATTGCTTTCAGCATTGAGTGCTGTTGATATGGTCGTTTAAGTCTTCCTGAGCTATGCCCTTAACAGCTGCTACCCTCAAGCATGATTCCTTAGTCCTCAGAATCATTCCCTAGTCTTGGCTCTCAACAGATGCCACTCTGATATGGTTGCACCTTAGTCCAGCTACCCCGTATCACTGAGCACTCAAGCCCTTTCACCATGCAAGGTCTCATGGTTGATAGAGGGGGTAAAATTTACAATGACTTCTACACATTTCATGCCTTCCCTGTGAATTGGAGCATTGCTTCGAGGATTTGGCTATCTTAAAACTAGGTTAAGACAAGTATCAGGCAGTCAACTGTTTCTTTGACCATTGCCTTAGAGAAAAACTGGAAAATATGGTGTACAAAATAACCTACTTACCTGTTCCTGGAGATAGATATAACTTAATATCACTTGAATAATGCAGCTTCCTTCTTGGGAGATCCACCATAGAATTACTTATTATCCTAGAAATGATTTTCCAAGTCGTTTTACTTAAATGGTGTCAGTTGATCATGATATTTTTTGATACCAATGAAGCCTATGACACATCTTGGTGAGGGGACATCCTATGCAAAGACATATTATATGGTTTTACATTTACAATAGCATGCAAATTAATCTGAACACAGGAAGTTTTTGTTTATTTATATGTTGTGGCTACACTGCTTGATCGCACTCATTCTTTAAATTGTTTATGTAATCTAAGGTTTTTTGTTTTTGGTTATTTAGCAGTATTCATGTTAAAGATAGTGTTTTGTGGAAGTTTATTTTATTTTTTATTACAAAATCATGTTCTTTATTCTGTGTGTCTTGAATATATAATAATGGACCCAACTCCAAGAAATCATTCAAAAATTGTTTTTCTTTCTGAGCATCCAGTATGATACAATAATAAATAGCTTCTGTATATGGTCAGATTTAATAGAATTGGTTTGTTTTCACCTTAAAGGAAAGGCAGATGTGGGTTGTAATCGTAATACTGGATTGTAGTACGATCCAGTAGAAAATGAAAGGGCGGCACTCATCTTGAGATGGGTTAGGAAGGATCTCAAAACAGTCATTGATATATCCGAGAGGGAGAGGTGGCATGAGATATGCACTAAGTTTAACGAGAACCCCTTTGGAGATGCATATCGTATAGTCATGAGTAGGTTTGGGAGGGCCCTCCCTAGACTACCACCTGGAGCTCAATTGGGAAAAACCCTTTGTGAATTATTTCCCCAGGATGGCTGTTGGAGGTGCGAGGAAAGTTTTGCTGATGAGATTGCATGGTTTATGGTGGAAGAGTTAGAATATGCCATCACTAAGCTCAGGCAGCATAAAAGTCTGGGCCATGATGGGGTCATGGTCGAAGCCCTGAAAGTGATTGTGGAGGTGTCCCCCATGTCACTGTTGGAACTGTTTAATCAGACCATATGTAAGGAGAGTATTCCAATAATGTGGAAGGCGGCCTGATTGGTTCTGGTTCTGAAGGAGGAGGGGCTTCAGGCCAGTTTCCTTAATTACTACATTGGGAAGTTGTTTCAGGCCCTCCTTGCCAGGAGACTGGATATGGAGTTGGAGCGGTGGGTTGGGCTATCCTGGAGACAATATGGCTTCAGGAAGGGATGGTCCACCATTGACACAATTAAGAGTGTTATGGAAATGGTCAATAATGCTGCAAAGGGGACGAGACTCACTAGGAACATACCTTTAGTGATCTTAGTCGACACTGGAAATGCATTCAATAGCATTAAGTGGAATACTATTTTAGATAGTCTGACTGACAAGAAGATTCCTCCCTACTTGGTCAGGATGATCCAGGAATACCTGACAGGTAGGGAGATGAGAATTACTACAGAGGAAGGAGGAGAGGTCGTCGTGGACATGGAAAGAGGGGTACCCCAGGGGTCAATCTTGGGCACCCTGTAATGGAATGTGGCTTACAATGGCCTTTTAGTTGTTAAATTGCCTCCGCGGGTTGAGTTAACGACTTATGCTGATGACCTTGCAGTGGTGGTGATGGGAAGAAATGTCCAAGAGGTTCGAACTCTTGCGAATGAAGCACTGCAACTTGTCGTCCAGTGGATGAAGGACAGGGGACTGAAAGTCTTGGCTTGCAAAACAGTTATGATCCCAATGGCAGGGAGGAGAAAGATCCCTCAATTTTTGGTTGAGCTTGAAGGTATGGAGGTGGCTCTATTGAGGAAAGCCAAATACCTTGGAGTTTGGCCGAGCTCCAGGAGAGGTTTCTCTATCCATGTGGAGGAATTAGTCAGGAAGGTCAAACGGGTGACCTTGGTGGTTTTGCACGCTGATGACAAATGTCGGGGAGGCTAAAGTCTCCAAGCGGCAGGTTGTTGCTGCCACAGTCATTTCAGCGATGTTGTATGCAGCTCCAGTACGGTCAAAGACCCTTGGGGTCGTGAGAAACCGAATGAGGATGGAGAGGGTGTATAGACGGCTAGCAGTCTGAGTGGCACAGGGGTACCGCACTATCTCGCTTGAGGCAGTGCTGGTGATAGTCAGGATGTCTCCAGTGAATTTGCTTGCAGAGGAAAGGTGAGATCAGTATCAAGGAGTGTAGAGAGCTGTGGTTAGGACTGCCCTGTTAGATCATTGGCAGATTAGTTGAAACGATGAGTCGACTGGTCACTGGACATATAAGTTAATCCCATGTATTAGAACATGGTGTGATAAGAAGCATGGGGAGATGGACTTTTGGATGGTCCAGTGGTTATCGGGCCATGGACCGTTCAGTAAGTTCCTGTATGCTAGGAAGTGATGCACAACCCCGGGGTGTTGATATTATGGTCTCCTGGATGATGCTGAACCAAAAAAAAAAAACAAAATCCAAAATTTTCTGCTGTGGACATCAATTTAGAATTAGCAGGAGTAGTGGAACAGATTTGTTTGTGACAACTGCTAAACACCGACATCACAGCTGGATGGAAAGCTCATCGACCAGCTAAAAAGCAGCTTTTAATTCCAGCAATGTGCAGAAAAAGGCTCTTGTGGGCCAAAACACATGCTAACTGGACCAAAGAAGATTGGAAAAATTTTGTGTATGATTCATCACATTTTTATGTTCAGGAGCAAATGGTTTGTTAGAAAAGCGTTAGATGAAAATATATCACCAGCTTATATCCAGCAATCAGTTAAACACCCCCAAAAAAATGTTTTGGAGTTGTTTCACATTTGAAGACCCTTGTTCATTACTTCTAGTAGATGGTATGTTGAAAAGTGATGGATAGATCAAGATTCTGAAGGAAAGAGTTGTGAAACAACTTTAAAACAAATTCCCACTAGGGAATGGAGTGTTACATCAAAATTTGATGTCATGCCATACTGTCAAAAAAGTGGAAAAACGTTTTGAAGAATGAAACATTAAAATGTTCCTGTGGCCAGGAAACTCCTTAGACTTAAAGCCAATTGAAAATCTTTGAGCATTAGTTAAAAAACAACTCTCAAAAATGAACTGTACCACAAAAATTGACTTTATTAAAGCAATAATATCGGTATGGTTTCATAATGAAATCGATAAATTGTGTAGGATACTTGTTGAATTGATGCCAGATTTTGTACAGGTATGATCTTTTTTCTAAATAAAGTTAATTTTTATTAAATGACATCTGTGTTTGGATTATCTTTCCCACTATTTACTATGTAGGTAGTTTATTCTTTGAACCTGAACTGTCATTGTATGGTAAACACATCTCAGTAATGATCTTTAAGAAGTTTCTGAGTTCCACCTTGATAAAAAATTGAACTGATGTAAATGTGTCACAGAACTGACTATTCTGCTATTGATATTAGATGTTGTATGTCTTTCTTTGGTCTGTAGCCGAGTGCTTATTGCAATTTTATCAGGCAATACTATTATCCAGAATTGACTACAGCAGCACCATTTACTTATTGGTCAAACAGTCATTGACCATTGAAATACCACATTGAAATAAGTGCAGTCCATTCAAAACCTAGCATTATGCTTAGCTGTTTGAGTTTTTCACACCTAACTGATAATTAATGTATTAATTGTTAGCGGTTTTCAACCTTTGGAAACAAAAGGGCGTTGGTTAATGTCAACATTGGTAGATTACAAGTACGCAGACTTGTGCAGCCCTGCTGGTTATGGCCACTGAAAATGTCTATCACCAACTGGGTTATCTTAAATAATTCAGATTGTTCATAAGTTCCAATTACTCAGTCTGAAAGTCATACTTATGGGTGCCAGGTCATTGTGGGATCAAGAGGAATTTGGCCGTTGAAGCAGCATAATTGACTGAATAACATGAAGTGTTAAATATACTGTTACTGCTAATGGATAACCATTATGCCCATGGTATTTTTCCTGATGTGGGAAGTATGCAGGTAATTAAGTGGATTTCCTCCAATCAGCATACTACACAATTTCTTTCTGGATATGGTACTTTTAGAGGTAGGTCGGTCAGATCTGGTTTGATTAATTCAGGTTTGTGTGGAGTGTAGGGCCATTGATGGTGTGTGCCATGTCTTATATGTCTGCCCCAGATATGAAGCTGAATTTACCAAAGTAGCTAGAGAGCTTGCAAGGATCAATTCTGGTTTTGATGCTGTTTTGGCAGTTAGATGCTTCTATATACAATGAGGACCTTATAGATCCTCATCACATTACCTTGCATTGTAAGATTATATAGGTTCTCCTTCATAACCCTGCTTTTTTTAATTGTGCAGTTTCATTTTTATTTTTAGTTACAGACAATGATAAATCAAGGTTTTGCCAAAAAATAAAAATTGTTAAAAATTTAAATTGCTTGATAATCTATTACTAATATATTCAATTCAAAAATACTTTATTAAACATTTTAATTGTAAATTCATTGTAGTTCTTATATGTTGTTAAAGTGTTAAATGTATGCCTTACAATTTTTTTTTTTTTTGTGTAGTTAGTTATTCGTACACAAAGTGGGGAGTTGGTTGAAAGATTATCACCATGGGCTACATATGTTGTTCAGCCTCCTCGTTCAGAAGGTTTTACATATAAACAAAGAGTATGGAACCCTCCTCCAGAGAAGGTATGTATTGTTTTACATGCATCATTTACTATTTAAAAATAATGAACTTACAACTAATCATTGTATTGTTGTTAAATGCATTGTCTTAATTATGTTTGGGGTTTTTTGGTAATTAAGTTAATGAAAGTTAAGTTTTATTACATAAATTTGCATTGGTCTTTTTGAAATACACAAAGTACCCTAAATAGATTTTCTTCACGTAGTACAGAATGCTTTGACTTGTTCTACATGTATATGTTTTTGAAAATTAATTAAAACTTTCTCTTCTAAATTTTTGTGTTGAATATTCTGTGTTATAATTTATTTAAACTACTAAGTCACTATTGGTTTTAATTTGGATAAATAAACCACTATTTGCTTGGAATGATTGAATCCAGAACATCTTTATCTACGTTGCAGCCTTGGATTAACAGTACTAGTAAATTTTTCAGCAATTTAAATTTTGATTTTTATAAGTTGTTAACCTTTTAAGCCATTGAACTTGGTTTAATAAAAAATTAAAAATTGGTGCTAGTAACTTACTAACACTTGATTTGGTGCCTTGTTCAAAAAATAAAAATTTTAAGAATAAAAAAGCATTATTTATTCTGTAAGTGACATAATGTGTTTTTTTTTTGTGTCTTATTACTTTTTAAAATGTTTATTTCATTTTACATTTTTTAGTTTATTTTTATTTAAAATATGAATAACCTAAATGTAAATGCTACCCATGTTAAAAATGCTGTTTGCTGGAAATGCAAATTGAAGAATGATGATGTCTTAAGATTTTCTTACGTTTTGATAAATGTAAGAAAAGAAATTCAGAGAAATAACAAAGAGATTTCTACTGATGTGAGCCAAGGGTTTTGGAATGTAATAATATGTCTTATATCTTTACCTTAGTTTTCCAACCAATTTTCTTTAATTTTTAGATGAAAATACTATTCTTTGATTTTCAGAATGACGTCTTCCTATATGTCATTAATAATAATAATATGAATTTATGAATCCAAAAATAAATTTAAAAATCCTTTTTTAAATTAAATAAAAATAAACTTGTGCAGAATAACAAACAACTTATATAAATTTGTAGACTTATAAAATACAAACATACAATACTTAATATTGTAACCTGAGACATCTGCCTCTTGTGTGTGATTGTATTATAACAATCCAGTACTAGGCAGTGATGTTAACAAAGTGATAAAAAATATTTATAAATCATCAAAGAAGATAAACCTTTTATCTAAATAGCCTAAATAATTTGGAAAAAGTTACCTCTTGTCCACTGTACCCCATCACAGGGATTTGATTTACAAAATAAAAAAGGATCTTGAAATCAGTACATTTGGTGAAAAGTTAGGATTAACACATACATAAAAAGAAAACTGGTTGAATTGTGAATCTTTTCTTATTTTAGAAGAAAGGAAGCATCATTGTTGCTTGATAGCACTCTTTCTATTTACTTGTAACATCAGCTGGGAACAAATTATAAATTCTTACACCACTGGAAATTAGCTTATTGTATAAATTGCCCTGTTTCTATTTGAACTTAGAGTTCAATTGGTTGTCACCAACCATATTAAAAAGTAGTGGTTTTTCTTTGTTTATTTTATTTTTATGTTAATATTGGGTGGAGCAGAAACAATTAGATGTAAAAGTCTCACCACACTGACTCCTATGCAGTTGTTGGGGGAAAACACATATAGCTGAGTAAAGTAGTTTAAAGCCTTCAGTCATGATGCAACATTAGTTGGAATAGCATCGCACCTTTGCAGTGGAAGCTATTTGTAAACATACATTTCTGCTACTGTAACACAAGTTTTTTGACAATATTTTGACTATGAAAGGAATGGAAAAGTTTGCTGCATGCTAAACAATATTGAATTGGGTCAGACAGTTCAGGTCTAATGCATCCATTATCAACAAGAAGCGGCCAGGTCATCCTTATACTTTGTGAATCCCAGAAAATTTACAGAGAGTGGCAGAAGCGTTCCACTCATGGTCATTCAACCACCTTATACTTAATCTGTAGAACTATTGCACACATGTTACATGAAGATTTGATGTTCCATCCCTATAATATGCGAGTAGTGCAACTCCATTCGCTTGATTTGAATCATCAGAGTTAATTTTGCAGACAGTTGCTGCAACTAATCAAAGAAATATTGCAACTGCTGGATCACCTGCAAATGTTCAATGAAGCACATTTTTGAACTAAATGGGTATGTTAAATAGCAGAACTTCAGATATTGGGTCGCAGAGAACCCACACATATTACATTAGAATCCACTGCACAGTGAACAAGTTACAGTATGGTGTGATGTTAGTGCATAGTTTAGAGTGATTGGGGCATACTTTTTTTGAGAATGTTAAGTAAGGGTCAGTTGCTACAGTAACATCAATCGATATATGGTGCTGTTTTGTGAACATTTCTCCATAATGAATTTTATTGGTGTCGTGTTGACACACACCTGGTGTGGTTTCAATAGCATGGTGCTACCACTCACACAGCACAAAATTCCATGGTAGTCATCCAAGAAATGTTTCCCTATCATGTCACCTCGTGTTTCGGAGACATTGCATGGCCTTTACATTTGGCTAATTTATCAGCTTGCAACTTTTTCCTTTGGAGCTATTTGAAAGAGAAGGTTTACATCAACCAACCTAACACCTTACAGGAACTGGAAGATTTCATCTCAGCAAAAATTCATGCAATTTCAGTGGATCAGCTGAGGAAAGTCATGGATGATGTGCCTTAACACTAATGGTGGTCACTTGGTTGCTTGATGTTATCTTCAAAACATGAGTTGAAAACTAATTGCTTATCACTTATAATGATGTACCTAGTTAGTATTTTGTTTGCAATTAAAGTGTTCATTTTCAAGTTTTAAAGTGTAATTGTTTCTTCTCCACCCTGTATGTGATATATTGTTTTGCCTAAATATTTCACAACAATGGTAATTAATTAATTTTTTTAAACAATAAAAATTGCTGATTTTTGAATCTTAAAAATTTTATTAATATTAACTAACTCTGTTAGCATTACTCCAGATGTCTGTTTAATGGCAACATCCCGTCTGCCTCTGGCTAAGATGCTGGGCCCAGACTGGTTGTCAAGGTGGCTGTTGTTCAGGCACTACCGGAGGCCTTCCTGGAGGTGTATAATGTGTGCTTTCAGGAGTGCATCTTTCCTGAGAAATGGAAGCACCAGCCGCTGGTACTTATGCCAAAATTGGGAAGGGACCAGCGCGCTCCCTTCCTTTTACCAGCCACTGGCTATGGTAGACAGAATGGCCAAGGTGCTGGAGCGCATGCTTCAGCATAGAATATCCACGACAGTGGTGGAGGGGGGTGGGCTCTGCAAGCCAGTACTGCTTTTGCAGGGGAAGGTCCGCCCTTGACGTTGTGGCAGCTGTGCTCAAGGTTACCGGGAGAATCATGAGAGGCAGTCGGTGCAGAGTATTTGCACTCTCATTACTTGAGATCTGAGAAATGCATTTAACTGGATTTCTCACATCGCCATAATGCAGGCACTGGAAGATCACAGGGTACCCAAGTACTTACGGCGCATCATCTGATCTTACCTTGTGGCACACAGGATCGAGTGCAGGGGGGATTGGTTGACGAAGCCTGCGCAGGGGTGTGCCCCAGGGGTCTGTCCTTGGGTCGACCTTTTGGAACCTGACATATAATGAGGTATTCTGGGTCCCACTTCCGCAGAGAGTGACCATGGTAGGATATGTGGATAACCTCACCCTGGTAGTAGAAGCTACCACTCGGTGAGATGCCACTGAGAAAATAAGTGAAGCATACGTGTTGATAAATACATGGATGATGGGGGCGGGGTTGTCACTAGTTTCAGACAAGACTGAAGTGGTTGCAATCTCCATGGCAAGGAGGAGACAGAAACTGAAAGTAACGTTGGAGAATAGAAGGATCAATTCAAGGCCAGCAGTAAAACATTTAGAAATATGGATAAATTCCAAAATGAAATTTGGCATTCATGCCATAGAAACCGCCATAGAACTCAGATAGGATGATGAGATTAATTACTGCCCTCCTACCAAACACTGGAGAACTGACTTAGTATTGCAGGAGATCACTGGCTGGAGTCACATATTCCACCTTGCTTTACAGAGCCAACATGACAAAATATAAGGGGAAGCTTGAGGCGGTGCATAGAAAATGCTGCTTGAGAATTATAGCAGCATGGCGGACTATCACAATGGAGGCTGGCGAGGGTCATGCCAGTAGATCTAATCACACAGCAAAGGAGGAGGCTCTGTGAACAGTGACCTTTGCCGCATGGGCACAAAAATGTCTATCGCAGATTAAAGAGGAGCTACTTGAGGTCTGGCAGGTGCGCTGGGACCATGGGACAAAGGGTTGCTGGACCCATCGCCTTATTGGCGACATCAGAAGCGGGTACAGGAAATCACATGGCTCGCTGGGATACAGTTTAACACGGTTCTTGGCGAGCCATGGAGATTACAGGTCATACCTTCACAGATTTGGACTAGATTATTTGGATCTATTCCCTGATTGGGACAAGGAGAAGTTTCCATATCACGTCCATTTTTGCTGCCTTCAGTTTGGAGGTGAGTGTGAGGAGATGCTGGATGCTTTGGGCCTGGAAGAATGTTCTGTCCCGAGGATATGCAGAGCATCATGTTAAAGGGAACCAGTGAATGGAGGGTAATAGAAAACTTTGTCAAGAAGGTATTAGACAAGTTATATGCCTGTGAAGAGTCCTGCCAAGGAATAAGATGCTGGAGGATGCCAGGCTGGACAGGCCCGTGACTGAGCGTCTAGAGGGTTCCCCAAGCATGTGGGGGTCGTCCTGGCACAGTGAGGCCACGGGCACTTCGCATACTGGCACCTGACGGTATTACTCTCCCCTTTCCAACACTGTGCTCTGTAGAGTGATTCCAGGAAGGTGGGAGAAAAAAAGATATCTGTTGAATAACACATTACTGAATAGTAAAGACATATTACACAGCTTACATTTTTGAACATTAAGAATATATTATATTCTACCCAGAAACTTTGGTACATTCTACCAAGTAATCAGTATACTCTTATAAACTTAATGATTGTTTCACTTTTACAGCTAAACATCTCTATTTCTTTAGACTTGGCATACTGATATTTGACAGTATGTTTGGCTAATTGAAGAAAGCAATGGGAAACTACTTCATCCTTCACTTTCTTTAGTTAACCTGACTTGGTATTTGTTTTTGTAAGAACAGCTATGCTGTTTTCAAGAGTGATGTGAGGTCTGATTATGATTAACATACATACATATTTACATTTTGTTCCTTGTGCAAATTTAATGGAATATACTTTATACTCTTTAACTTTGTTGTCAGAAATACCATCAGAGAGTCAAGAAACCAAAGAAACCAGAAAGTCTTCGTATATATGAATGTCATGTTGGAATTGCTACCGCAGAATGTAGAGTTGGACAGTATAAAGAATTTGCACAACATGTAATTCCAAGAATAGTAAAGCAAGGTGAGTTTCTAAAATAAGAACATTATGTTTAAATTTATTTATATTGTGTTGGTGGTGGTTCTGAAGGTTATTAAGAACAAAAACAACAGTTTTACTGTTTGTGTGGTCAAATTTTTAAAATGTGTTAATTTCTCTTAATCTGACAATAACTTGTTTTAGTTAAAACATAATATCTTAATCACATATGTATACATTAATATTTTTATTGAGATCACATTAATACTATTCTCATGGACTCTTCATTTTGAGATTATAGGGACAAACAACTGTAAGACTGGACTTGTTGCAGCCTTTCTTCTGATTAAAAATGGGCTATATACCACAATCTTATATCTAGGAGAATTACACACTTTTTAAAATTAATACATTCTTGCAGAATCACAGATCTGGTTGACTATTCTAGCCTGTGTGCCAGATCATATGTATGGTGAACAGATATTGTTTCTGGTTCAAATAATGGTGTTACCACCATTTGAATCAAATTTCTTGTCTGTTATTTTAGGTTTTTACTAAGGCTCTGTAGTACATTATAGTGGTCAGTGTTTAGTTTCTGTCATTATTTTTTACTACAAAATTTTGAATTTTTTTAAGGTTCAGTATAATTTTGAGAATTACACAAAATAGTTTTGTCTGTTCTGTTTATTTTAAATGTTTTAACATTTATATTAATTAAATGCAATATAGTTTTTAATTTTCTTTATGTTTTACTAATTACTTCTGAATCATAATATTACAATTGTTATAAACTAATTTTATCTTTGGTAGATTTTTCTGTTTCTTTGTAGTTTTCTAGTGTTCATTTTTGGAATTATTTCTGAATTGTTATATTCAATAGAGTTTATGTGAGAAAAATATTAATTTCTCTGAATTAGTAATTATTCCCATTTTCTCTTCTTGATAGTTCTGCATTTGTTTTTCTAATAATATTTTTTGATTATGTGAGATAGGAGGCATACTTCACAAACTTCATTGTAATTCTTGATGATATAACTGACCATTAAAAAAAATCATTGGTGATTGTTTTAGGAAAAAGCCTGCCAAATTGAAAAGTTAATTTAAGAACTTTTTCGTCTTGAATGTTTTCAGTTATTTAATTCTTACTTTTGTTTTTTAATCTTTCAGGTTATAATGCGATACAATTGATGGCAATTATGGAACATGCTTATTATGCCAGTTTTGGTTACCAGGTCACAAGTTTCTATGCTGCTTCTAGGCAAGTTATTGCTAATAATTACAATTTATTGATTTTTATGTGATAAATTTTACATGATATAGAAAATTAACATAGAACACTCTTTCTATGTACTCAAGTGAGTAGACTTTAGCGTTGGCATGAGTATCTGTCCAACTGTTTGAGCAGTAATTCTTCAACAGTTCATCTGAGCATTATGAAAGTTTCTATGTAGCATTCACTCGGTATACGTTATCATGTTCAAACGTGAGCCTAATTAATGTCAGGTAGCCTGGTTCTCTTACTACCAAGAACTTTATTGACATAATTATCATCATTTATTACTAACTAAATTATTTAATTTACTGTTGCCTGATTAAACAATTACATTTATTAGAAATGTTAAAATATAGATAAAATCTAAAAATTAACAGGTTTATAGTTGCCAAATTTTCAAAAAAGGTTGAAATTGTTGCAGTTAGTTGAAAAGATTATTATATAGCACTAGCAGCCACATAATTATGTTTTGGTGTTCTTACATGCTAGTTTTAAGGTTTTGTTTAATTATATCTTATTTGAATTTTCTGGAAACTGCTTTACAAAAATAAATAAAATTTGTTCTTTCTGAATCTAGGTTATTGTAACTTAGTTCAACAATTGATGTTATCGCATATGTGCAGTTTTCTTTAGCAAAAATATAAATTAACTCTTTCAGTGCTAATGTTCGGTTTTCTGGACCAGGTGAATTTTTTGAGGTTATTGAGATTCATTTTTGTGTTGATTTTTGCTGTTTATTCATTATTTTGCATTGTAAAATTGACAATGAAGAGAAGCAGGTCACTTTTAAGTAAAAACACTGTTAGAAGAGAGTTGGAAGAGGATTATATTAGTGATAATTTTTTGTCAGGTGTTGATAGTAGTTGTGACAATCCAAGTGATTATGTAAGCGATACTGACAATAATCCTGAAGCAGACATCAATTAACATTTAACATCAGGTAATTTCAGACAAAGATTATTAATTATGATTCTGACTATGATGAAAATATTTCATTAAGCCCTCCAGTACCACATAGATTTAAGGGTTGGCCACGTAAACAGCAGCTAATCGGTAACGATTCATCCAATGAATCAGAAGATGAAACTAGATGGGCAGAAGTAAACGAAGATAATGGTGCAGTATCAAACATAATTTTCATTTTAACAAACTCCTAGGAATTAAACATTGCCCTCTCCCCCCCTCAAACTCAAAACCTGTTATTTTTTACTACTGCTCTATTGGAAACTTTTGTCAAATATATAAATATACTGAAAACTCTATTAATGAAAATGTGCACCTTTTAAAAGAAAGTAGTAGTTCAAAAAGTAGAAACCAGTTACCCTGCTTGAAATTCAAGCATTTATTTTAGTTTTAATGAACATGGGGATCAACAGAAAGTCTGCAATGTGCTGTTATTGTTAGAAATATGACAGTCATTATATACTTGGTTTGGATGGATGTTTAATTGTGACAAATTCCAAGATATTTTAACATTTTTTCATATGATTGATACAAAAAACTTACCTAGACCACAGGATGTCATTTCAATGACAGGAAAACAATCAAGTACTGGAAGAAGGCTATGTTTAGTATTTTTGGCTGAATGATATTAAACTCTTATATACTGTCTAAATACAACAATAAAAATGAATGATGCCAAACTACTTTCACGCCTAGATTTTACTGTATCTGTTCAAGAGGATTTATGAAAAGAATGGCCACAGTTCAGGGTAGGTGGACCAAATTTGGGTGTTTCTCCTTGTGCCAACCAACAGCAACAGCTTTGTGCAAGTGGTGATGCAGATTCAAGAAAAAGTTTTGAAAACATTCCTGAAGGAAGAGAGAAAAATTGCTGTATTTGCAGTACAGCTAGCATCAAAGCTGGTGGGAAAAGGAAAAAGTCCATGCACATGTATCTGTACAAAGTGCAAAAGAGGTTTGCATATGAAGTGTTATCTTCTTCACCATTGTTGGATCATGTAACATTGAATTTTCAAGTTTTTTTAAAATTTTATTTCAGTATTTTGTATAACTGAAATTTAATTTGTTTCTTTTTTTGTTATTAACTTTATTGACTGACACTAAATATTTTAAATCAGCTTTATTTAGCAAGCTACATATACACTGTGTGATTACATAGAAATAGTGAAATGGCTTATTTTATAAAATCTTTGTGAAATTTTTTTCCAACGTATTGACTTAAATAAAACTTGTATAAAACTATTGTGAATTTCAATGTAATAATAAATGCTACAAGTTACATATTTTTCTAATTTCAAATCGCTTCAAACTGGAAAATTTTTGAAAAAAATTCAGGTCATAAAAATTTGAGAGCCAGACTAAGGAATGATTCCTGAAAGAGGGCAGCAGCTCTTTCAGTAGTTGTTAGGGGCGTGAGTCAGGATGACTTAAACGGCCGTATCAACATCACTCAGTCCTCTGAGTACTGCGCAGCTGAAAGCAATGGAAAACTACAGCTGTTTTTTTTTTTCCAAGAAAATGTGGCTCTGCATTTTCAAAAGCAATAATGGAGGCGCCTTCCTTGGTAAAATATTCCGGAGGTAAAATAGTCCCCCGTTCGGATCTCCGGGTGGGGACTACTAAGGAAGGGGTCACCAGAAAAGTAAAAAATAACATTCTACGTGTCTGAGCGTGGAATGTTAGAAGCTTAAAAAAGGTTGGTAGGCTAGAGAATTTAAAAAGGGAAATGGATAGGGTAAACGTGGATATAGTAGGAATTAGTGAGGTTCGGTGGGAAGAGGAAGGCGACTTTTGGTCGGGTGACTTTAGAGTAATTAACTCAGCGTCAAATAATGGGCAGGCAGGAGTAGGTTTCGTGATGAACAAGAAAATAGGGAGGAGAGTGGAGTATTTCAAGACGCATAGCGATAGAGTCATTGTAATAAGGATAAATTCAAAACCTAAACCGACAACGATTGTTAACGTCTATATGCCTACAAGCGCCCATGATGATGATGAGGTAGAATGTGTATACGAAGAGATTGATGAAGCAATTAAACACGTAAAAGGAGATGAAAATTTAATAATAGTTGGAGATTGGAATGCAAGCATTGGAAAAGGCAAGGAAGGAAATATAGTGGGTGAATACGGGCTGGGCAAAAGGAATGAAAGAGGGGACCGACTTATAGAGTTTTGCACGAAGTATAATTTAGTAATTGCCAACACCCAATTTAAAAATCATAATAGAAGAATATACACTTGGAAAAAGCCAGGCGATACTGCAAGGTATCAGATAGATTATATCATGGTTAAGCAAAGATTTAGAAATCAACTCGTGGACTGCAAAACTTACCCTGGAGCAGACATTGATAGCGACCATAATTTGGTGATAATGAAATGTAGATTGGGGTTTAAAAACCTGAAGAAAAGGTGTCAGATGAATTGGTGGAATTTAGAGAAGCTTGAGGAAGAGGAGGTAAAGAAGATTTTTGAGGAGGACATCGCTAGAGGTCTGAGTAAAAAAGATAAGATAGAAAATGTAGAAGAAGAATGGGAGAATGTTAAAAAGGAAATTCTTAAATCAGCAGAAGCGAACTTAGGCGGAATAAAGAGAACTGGTAGAAAACCTTGGGTTTCAGACGATATATTGCAGCTGATGGATGAACGTAGAAAATATAAGAATGCTAGTGATGAAGAAAGTAAAAGGAACTATCGGCAATTAAGAAATGCTATAAACAGGAAGTGCAAACTGGCGAAAGAAGAGTGGATTAAAGAAAACTGTTCAGAAGTGGAAAGAGAAATGAACATTGGTAAAATAGACGGAGCATACAGGAAAGTTAAGGAAAATTTTGGGGTACATAAATTAAAATCTAATAATGTGTTAAACAAAGATGGTACACCTATATATAATACGAAAGGTAAAGTCGATAGATGGGTGGAATATATTGAAGAGTTATACGGAGGAAATGAATTAGAAAATGGTTTTATGGAGGAAGAAGAGGAAGTTGAGGAGGATGAAATGGGAGAAACAATACTGAGATCTGAATTTAAGAGAGCATTAAAAGATTTAAATGGCAGAAAGGCTCCTGGAATAGACGGAATACCTGTAGAATTACTGCGCAGTGCAGGGGAGGAGGCGATTGATAGATTATACAAACTGGTGTATAATATTTATGAAAAAGGGGAATTTCCGTCAGACTTCAAAAAAAGTGTTATAGTAATGATACCAAAGAAATCAGGGGCAGATAAATGTGAAGAATACAGAACAATTAGTTTAACTAGTCATGCATCAAAAATCTTAACTAGAATTCTATACAGAAGAATTGAGAGGAGAGTGGAGGAAGTGTTAGGAGAAGACCAATTTGGTTTCAGGAAAAGTATAGGGACAAGGGAAGCAATTTTAGGCCTCAGATTAATAGTAGAAGGAAGATTAAAGAAAAACAAACCAACATACTTGGCGTTTATAGACCTAGAAAAGGCATTCGATAACGTAGACTGGAATAAAATGTTCAGCATTTTAAAAAAATTAGGGTTCAAATACAGAGATAGAAGAACAATTGCTAACATGTACAGGAACCAAACAGCAACAGTAGCAATTGAAGAACATAAGAAAGAAGCCATAATAAGAAAGGGAGTCCGACAAGGATGTTCTCTATCTCCGTTACTTTTTAATCTTTACATGGAACTAGCAGTTAATGATGTTAAAGAACAATTTAGATTCGGAGTAACAGTACAAGGTGAAAAGATAAAGATGCTACGATTTGCTGATGATATAGTAATTCTAGCCGAGAATAAAAAGGATTTAGAAGAAACAATGAACGGCATAGATGAAGTCCTACGCAAGAACTATCGCATGAAAATAAACAAGAACAAAACAAAAGTAATGAAATGTAGTAGAAATAACAAAGATGGACCACTGAATGTGAAAATAGGAGGAGAAAAGATTATGCAGGTAGAAGAATTTTGTTATTTGGGAAGTAGAATTACTAAAGATGGACGAAGCAGGAGCGATATAAAATGCCGAATAGCACAAGCTAAACGAGCCTTCAGTAAGAAATATAAGTTGTTTACATCAAAAATTAATTTAAATGTCAGGAAAAGATTTTTGAAAGTGTATGTTTGGAGTGTCGCTTTATATGGAAGTGAAACTTGGACAATCGGAGTATCTGAGAAGAAAAGGTTAGAAGCTTTTGAAATGTGGTGCTATAGGAGAATGTTAAAAATCAGATGGGTGGATAAAGTGACAAATGAAGAGGTATTGCGGCAAATAGATGAAGAAAGAAGCATTTTGAAAAATATAGTTAAAAGAAGAGACAGACTTATAGGCCACATACTAAGGCATCCTGGAATAGTCGCTTTAATTTTGGAAGGACAGGTAGAAGGGAAAAATTGTGTAGGCAGGCCACGTTTGGAATATGTAAAACAAATTGTTAGGGATGTAGGATGTAGAGGGTATACTGAAATGAAACGACTAGCACTAGATAGGGAATCTTGGAGAGCTGCATCAAACCAGTCAAATGACTGAAGACAAAAAAAAAAAAAATTTGTATTGTTTTACATATTTGTAGTATAATATTTTTGGTTTTCTGACTTTAAAGAACACTTAGTTTAAACGAAACAGAAAAAAAAACAAATCATGAAATTGGTTAAAAAATAAAAATGTCATGAAATTTTTTCTGAAGTACTACAAATAGTCAAAAATTAAATACTAGCCTACCACTTTGTACATACAATCGAGGTAAATTTCATAGCATTTTATGAGTAGTTATGTATATCACACATTACTGAAAGGGTTAATATTGAGGCATTTAGTTTATTTTGTAATCATTAGCTTTTTATCTTTGGTTCATAGCCCAAGAGGTTCAGGAGATATTTAATTTCTGCCTTTTAAGATTTTTGAAGTCACAAATTTAAGTGGAAATATTGAAAAATGTGAGCTAATAATTTGCTTTCCTCTATTCTTATAAAAGACACCTTTACCAGAAAAGTTTTAAAAAAACATTCTTTTTTTAAAAATACTATAAAGAAAGCTCCTAAAATTCTCAAAAGCAGTTCTTAACCCTTTTTAAGTACAACGTGTACTAATAAAAAATATGTTATTATAAACATAATTAAATATTTTTTATATATTTTTTGTTATTGTTTTAATTTTATTATACTTGATTTTGGAAGTTGGTACTATTATAATGCTACTTGGAAATTGGGTTCTGTGGATTGAGGTTCTATGATAATATTACCTAAGATGTAGATGTCTACAACCTCTACATTGACTTAGGCATTCTGGGAAGTCTGGAATAACCAACAAGATGAATTCTATCTGTTTCTTCCTAGGAAGGAGCAAACTGAGGCAGGGAATTATCAGCAATTACAGTAGTTCTAATAAATTAATCTATGGTATTTTAAGACATGTTAATTATAATCTTTATCTTACATATGAAATGGTGTTATTTATTTATTGTTAATTTTTTTTATAGTCGTTATGGTACTCCTGATGAATTAAAAGAGTTAATCGATGTTGCTCATCAGAACGGATTGTTTGTTTTACTTGATGTTGTTCATTCACACGCCTCAAAGAATGTTCTAGATGGACTTAATCAGTTTGATGGTACAAACAGTTGTTTCTTCCATGATGGTGCACGTGGTGAACATTCTTTATGGGATAGTAGGCTCTTCAATTACTCTGAGTAATTTTTTCTTTTATTTTATGTATGTAACTATTTAATAAATTTAAAATATTGAATTTCACTGAGTGCAGTCAGCATATAGAAGCCAGATGAGAGTACAGCTCCAAATGTGTGTGTGTGTGTTTTAGGTAGATGGAAGCAGATGTAACCTTCTAACTGCTGCTAATGACATGCACTTGTATGTGAGTTTGTTCATAAATAATTGTGACTGACTTCAGGAGATATCAACTAGATTCTCTCTCGAATAGGTATCTCCATCTTCATTCTTTGTTTTGTTCAGCTTGAGTACACCATGCAATTCTTTCAGATTATGCACTTTTATCAGAAATGAATTCAGACAATTAAAAAATTGTTGCCAATATTTAACAAATAAGTGATAATTAACTGTTACATACAGTGATATAAATTTCTACAGACATTGTTACTGACTACTAAAGTTTGAATTTTCACACTGAATATTTGATTTTTTAAACTACTCTGCTGTCAGAGAGGAAGTATGTTGGGATTATTTATGCTTCGTACTTTTCATTCTATATGCTATGAGTTCATGTACATTTCAGATTTGTAATTTTCTTCAGGCAAAGATCTGATATGGATATAAAACTAAAAATAGGCAGACTGTTGCACTTCTTACATCTAGGTTGCAGTTAACTAGTAAACATTGATGTATTAGTGTAGAATGCTTATTCAGTACGCTTCTATTAAGTGTTAAGAAAATTTCCTTTGTTTAAAAAAAAAGTTGAATGATGGCTAATAGAAACTCCTCTTTACTCTAAAAGAATTCCTGGAGTGTAATGTTAATGAAATTTTTAAATTTACAATATTTATTTAGTTGTATGATTTCAAAATGATGTGTATATGTTTATAAAATTCATTTTTTGCTTATATTGTAATGGGATTTGTATTATTATTATTATTATTATTATTATTATAATTTTTCTTTTTGAAGTTTTAGGGGCATCGACTACTTTGGTAATTAACCCCTTTCTATGTCAAAAAAAAATAAAGAGAATATTTCTCTCATCTGTGACAAAACACTAGTAATTTAGTCGGTAAACTAGTCTTGTCAATACAGATCATCTAATACATAGACATGTCATGGGATTAAAACCCCAAAAGAAAATGGCAATATGGCAACGGTGTAAAGGATCTTTGTCCCTTAAAATCGCTTAAAACTTACAGACTTAATCACTTCAAAAACACTTAAAATGCAAACTATTTTCAATGAAAGTCAAACTTTCAAATGCTGCTACAATATCACACGAATATTAAAAAATCCTATTTTCATTATAAAATTTATACAAGCACAGAAACTATCTCATTCTTTAATGCTGTTGCCTAGGATTTCCCTTAGGCCATCCTTTTTTGCTTTTCTTTTCCATCTTCCTAAAGGCCTTGATGTCGAATACCAAGGTATCTGAGCCTCGGGATGGAATAATCTGATCCTCTGCAATTAACCATGGAGGATTCCTTGCTACCGGCATCAGATGATATTGGCTCTGATGGTGGAGTCAGTAATGCATCAGAGTCAAGAGTTGATGCACTTCGTGCTAAAGCATGGGGGTAGCTGAAATCCTGGTTCTTTCCTTTATAGGGCTCCATGCCTTTTGGGGCTCCATTTTTGTTCGATCTAAATCTTTTTTTTCTAACAGCTTTATCTCCAGTTTTACAGTTCCCTGAATGGGGATTTTTTGATTGGACTTTTACTTTAGAAGTAGTTGGCTCAGGCTTTTGGTTTTGGCTTCATTTTGCTTCACTTGACTATGATTGTAGGCTCATTCTTGGGTTTTACAGAGTTCTTGAGAAACATCTGCTTTCTTCAGTGTTGGTTTTGGGTTATTTTGTCTTGATGGTCAATTCTTTAATTTGTGATCGATGTTATGTTTGACCATACTTGCCAAAGCTGGTGCCAGTTTAGAAATTACGTCCTTTGGTTTGAAAGAAGCTGCAGGAGTCGCAGCATCCTGATCATAAGACTTAAGCTTTTGTGATCTGCTGAGCACAATTTTTCTGGCTTCGAAGTAGCTGACCTTTTGAGTTGTCTTAACTTTCTGTATTGCTACTTCCTCCTTATAGATTGGACAATTTCATGATCTAGCAGAATGATGTCCAGGGCAGTTAACACAAACTGGTGGATCCTTGCAGGGGTCATCCAGATGTAATGGATCACTACATGGACAGATCTGTTTCCCCAGTGCATCACACCTTGGTATGCCTAAATTTCTGGCATCCAAAACATTGAAGTGGAGTCAGGATGAAAGGATAGACATCCAATCTTTGAAAGCCAGCCTTAATTTCCGCAGGGCACTTAGGTTTGTTAAATGTTAAAACGTGATGTGGATAGTACAACTTCTACGTTACATCGGGTGTTTCAACAATGACATGCAACAACTCCTTGTTCCTGAACCTCCTTGACGATCTCTTCTTTGGTGCAGTTTATAAGGTCCTTGCACACAAATCCCTTGGAGGTATTTAGTATACTGTGTAATACAACCTAAACATTGATGAGTCCTATTTTCATAGCTTTCAATTACTGTGATGACTGTAGCCCATAGCAGTCTTCCTTGTCTCTTTTACAGGTCTTCCTGCTGCTGACCTGATTCCACGAGTAATCACAAAAGGACTAACTTTAGCAAAATCCCCTTCTTTCTTCTCTATCACCTGATACTTTGGAATTGGTCGAAAGCTCTTAGGTTGAAACTTAGTTAGGATGTTCTTCTCTGGCTCACTGAACTCGACGCTCTTCCTTATCTTCGTTCTAAAGACAAAGGTTCTCCTAGACAAGGGTTTCTACGTTGACCCTCTGCCACAGAAGACATGTTTCCATAATCTATAGTATTATTAGTCAATATGTCATAAGGTGCGGGCAGAGAGACGATTGGGCATGTCCCAGATCAAAGATCCTTCCTGGGTTCTCCCGGTTAGCCACCTCACACACAATTTTAACCTAGGCTGGGTTATCATGCCTGACCCATGATACTGACATCCTCAGGGCTTGCACGTAGCAGTAAGGGCTTCATTATCCTCACAGGACAATTCTTGCCAAGGGCCAAACTGACTGACTCATGCTGAGCAGTGCAAGGCTTCAGCAGAGCTATGCTTACAGCAACCCACCCTCAATCTGACTCCACAACTGAAAAGAGGGATGAGCTCTCCCCATTCACACTCCAACCAGTGTTGACAAAACAGATCATGGCCTTGCCTCCTGCCACCACTGCAAACAGCAAAACCAAGAAGCACAACCACAACCAGATTGGGACTACCAATTCTGTACTACTCCACAGGGAGCTCCTGAGTAAAACCATTGCCCCATTGGCTGACAAGCAAAAGTACCAAAGTACCTATGTTGTTGCCCGCCCCAGGTGTGTGTGTAGATGTTATTGCATGGATGTGATGTTGGGTTTGTCCAGGACATTATTTTTTTCCTTTAGGTTTTATGGGCATCAACTAATTTGGTCATTAGCCCCCCAAAAAAAAAGGAAAATAAATTTCTTTCCCATCTCGATAAAAGCACTTGCAACTTAGTCAGAAGAGTCGTCGTGTCAATACAGATCATCTAATAAAGACTTTTTACAGGATATTAAAATCACTAAAGAAATACAGTATGCCAATGACGTAAAAGACCCTTGCCCCTTGAAAACGATTAAAACAAACACATTAAACTAGTTATAAAACGCTTTAAAACTTGTTAAAACACTAAATACACAAACCATTTCTGTCAAAATCCCCCAAAAAAATAATCAAAATAAATTAAAACAGTCAATATAATTTATCAAAACCACATTAGAACTTACGTCCTCTTAAGTTCTATCGCCTAGGTTTACCACCATCCAGGGTAGATGGATTCATCTGATCCTCTGCAATAAATCTCGGAGGATCTCCTGCAGCTGGTATCAGATGATACCAGCTTCAATGGAGCGATCAGCAGTGCAATTGTGTAGAAACTCGATGCAATTCCCATTAGAGTGTGTGGGGTGCTGAAGTGCTCACCCTCTTGTTTAAAGGCCTTCGTGCTTTTGGAGCCACCATCTTTCAAAATCTTTTTCTTCTAACATTTTTACTTCTGGCTTCTCAGATTCCTGTATGGGGACTTTTCTTCATATGAACTTGGATTTGCGTTGTATTTGACTCAGATTTTCTCTGAATGTTTGCTTCATTTGGGTTCCCGTTAGAACTGGTCAAAGGCCCAATCCTTTGTGGAGAAGAAGTCTTTGTTTTAGTAATATCCACTACCTTCTGGAGTAGTTTATGACTAATTTCTTTAACTGGTTTCATTTTTTAATTCTCATTAATGATGCGTTCGACCATCTTGAATAATGCTGGTGCCAGTTCAGATATCATGTCTCCTGTTTTAAAGGAAGCTGCAGCAGCAACCTGAGCACAGGATGCAGTCTTCAGTGATGTACTAGTCACAGTTTTCTTTGCATCATAGCAACTGGCCTTCTGTACGGTCTTCAGTTCTGGGATAGCTACTTCTTGTTTATAAACTGGACAGTTATGCGATCTTGCTGAGTGGTGTCCATGACAATTGACATACACAGGTGGATCCCTGCATGGGTCATTGAGGCTCAATGGCTCATCACACACACAAATTTGTCTCCTTGTACATGGTGCTGTTGTGTCTCCAAATTTGTGGCTCCCAAAACACAGCAATGGAATTGGGATGAATGGATAAACATCAAGTCATTGAAATCCAGCTTTTATCTTTTCTGGACGCTTGGGTCGGCTGAACGTCAGTACTTGCAGCGCAGAGGGTACAACTTCTCCATTGCATTGTGTGTTCAATCTTTGACATGCAACAACTCCATGTGAGTGAAGCTCTTCAATGATTTCTTCTGTACAGTTTACAGAACTCCCGTACAGTTTAGTAGGTCTCTGCACACAACACCCTTGGAAGAATTTAAAGTACCATGTGGGACAATTTCAGTGTTGATGAGTTCCATCTTCTTTGCTTTAAGTAGCAGTGACAACTGTAGGTAGTTGACGGTCTCAACAAATAATCCTGTCATAGTCTTTTTTTCCTTAACAAATCCTCCTGCTGCTTAACAAGTGCTCCTGATGCCTTGAGGTATCACAAAAGGGCTAATCTAAAAAAAATCACTTTCTCTTGAAACAAGGTATTTAGAAATAAGTCCACCACTCTTCGGTCTAAACTTGGTTTGATCCATCTTTTCCAAAACTCTGCATTCTTCTTTATTGCTGAACTCTACTTATTTACTCCCCTTCACTTCCGAAGAGAGAGGTTCTTCAATATGAGGGTATTTACATGGACCCCTACCCTGGAAAGTTGTGGAAGTAGAAGTTTTCATAAACCTATAATTCACCAGTTGATATATCACAAGGTGCAGGCAGAGAGATGGTTGGGTATGCCCCGGATCATTGATCCTGCCTGGGTTCGCCCAGTCAGCTGCCTCCCAATTTGGGCCGGGAAGTCAGGTACTCCTTGATCCACGATACCAACATCCCAGGGCTCACATGTAACAGTAAGGGCTCTGATTCCCTTATATGGGACAATCCCTGTCAAGGGACGAAGTGGGCGACTCACACCGGGCGATGCAAGACTTCAGCAGAGCAAGGTCACAGCAGCCGAGTAGAAGGATAACCACTCCTTCCAGTTGGTAGAACCAGATCATGGTTATGCATCCTGCCACTGCTGCAAACAGTGAAACCAAGAAGCGCAATCAAAACAGCTTGGACAGCTTGGGACTGCCAATCTTGTACTCCACAGGGAGCAAGAAGACCATTGCCCTGTTGGTTGACATAAGTGAAAGTACCGAAGGACCATGTCATTGCATGCCTCAGACGTGTGTGTAGGTGTTGGACTTTGTCCGGGACGTTATTATTATTATTTTTGTCATCATCATCGTCATTACCAACATCACCATCTACTCTTCAGTGATAAGAATGTCAAGTGACTGGGAACATCTGTTAATTCTTAATTTATATATGAGTAATAATAATAATTTGCTTCTAGACGTTGGTCAGATAGAAGTGTGACTTTAAAAAATGTTGGTCTTAGTATCCTAATCAATATTTTTTGCTATTTTAACTTTTTATCAAAGTAATGGAATTAAATCATGATTGTTTTTGAAGGATTTGTTATGGTTTAGGTTTTGTATAAAATTGTTGATGGCATTTTTTGGATTCAGATTGGTCTTCAAGTTTATGACTGCTGTTTATCACAAAAGCATAATAAATAAAGTGTATTTATCTTAGTAGGTAGAAAGCTGTAAACTATAAATAAAATTCTAATAAGAGTATGAAACAATGATTAATTTATATAAAAAAAAGTAAGAAGCTATTTTGTTTTTATGTAATAAATAAAAATTTTGTTTCATATCTAAATGAAAAACATGCCAATCTCAATATATGCCAACAGAATGTCTTGGCTGATGCTGCAACAGGCCTGTACATTTTTTCTTATAAAAGGAAAATTAGTGAATGCAAATGCATTCCATTGGAACTTTCAGGTGACTGTAATTTTCAGATGATTTTTTTTTTTGTTTTTTCTTTAATATGTGTCATAATCATAAAGATTATGAATAATAATAAAAAGTTAAAAAATGTATTATCTTCAGTTGTGTGACTTAGGTATCTTAAATTTATACCATAGATGATAAGATATTGGTTCATTTAATGTATTTTGGTTTCAGATATGAAGTTTTAAGATTTCTACTTTCAAATTTACGTTGGTATGTTGAGGAGTACAGATTTGATGGCTTTCGGTTAGTATATTTTTATATTCTTTTTATTATGTACAAATTATATATAATTAAATGTTTTTTGTTGGTATTAAAGTAGAGTAAAATTTTACTTTTCAGATCAGTTTTTTAAAACTTTTCTCTAAAACAATTTTAGCAGTCACTACCAATAGTAGTGACTGCTAAAATAAGGCTTTGTCTCCTTGAGCCTCTGCCTTTCCTTGCTTAGGTCTAGCACTATGTCAGAATGATTGTTTGTACTAGTCACCATATTTATATTACTGTTTGTTATATTAATAAATTCATTTCAATTCTGATTAATCATAAATTGTAAAAGATCATAAAAATAGAAATTTTTCTGATAAATCTGACAAACGTTCATCAAGAAGTAATGTAAACAAAATAAATTTTCATTATTAGTTTCAAATCGCATTGCGTATTTTGCAGTAAAAAATATGCAATATAATTTAATTATAATATGCAATTATAAACCATGCCAGATACTATAAAATATTTTTAATAACTTACCTCAAAATGGTTTCAGTGGTCTTTGTAACAGTCTTCGATGACTGTTGCTGCTGTTTTCTCATTGGCATCAGTTGATGTTACTGACTGCTGGCAGTTTTTTTAATTTGTATTTACAATGCACGGAAGGAAAATTCATTGTTTTAAATTCCTTAAATTTGCAGTTGCAAAAATCTGAAAGGGGCATTTCTTATTGTTGTCTTATTTTATTTCATATTTAACAAATCACAACAGAAATTTGACTGAGAATCAAATCAGTTTCACTGAGCACATCTGTATCCTTTTGTATAAGGTGATGAAAGACAAACAGTAGCTGGGCCCAAAAATCCAATAAAAGAAACAAGAATTGATACTTACCTTGAGCAAGGTATGTATTTTATATAAATATAGTTAAATATTATTTGAATTCTCAGATTATAAAATGAATATTTTTTTAAAATTTTACATAAGTATTATGAAAATCATTAGATGTCTGATATGAATAAACTTTTATTACTAAAAATATTCTTCACAAAAAGGGTTCTCCTTTTTGGATTTCTCCAATTATCATATTTTATGTTACTTTCATAATAATCGGTAAGAATCCATTACTCTGGCCTGCTATACCTATCTTATTACACTATACATATATATATATTGTTGCATGTTCGTGGTTTGACAAGGATATTGAGAGAGTAACAGACATAAAACTTTTTTATAAATTCAATTTACTACTCTAAAAACATTGAAAGTAAATAAAAATAATGACAATAAATATAAATAACATTTAGAATAGTAATTAAAATAAAAAGAAAAGATTTATTTAATGATTGTTAAATTATAAATACCAGAGTACAGTCCAATTTACTAGAAACATTATAATGACTGATAGAAACTAATATTGCATTAACAATAAGACAACAATAGAACATTCTAAAGTTCATACAATTCACTTTCTGCAAATATTATTTTTACTCTTTGTAAAAGAACTACCCTACACTTTATGAATGAATAGAAAATTTTGTCACTTTCACTACTCTTTGCCAATAATTCACCAAACAACCCCTTGTATTCACTCATGTCCACACTGGAATACTAGTGATATACTCTATACTTGTTACCAAATACTGATGTCACTGTTATCACAAATGCATCTAACATGGCCTCACAGAACTACTCACTCTGTCCGCTGGTCCTTGGTAGTATTTATATCCCTTGGCCTGCAGAACCAGTACCCAACTCATCCCTTTCATTGTTGAAGCATAATAATTTTCATTGTCCGTGCCTTTACGTTTTTGTATAACTTCGTATTCAGATCCAGTAATTCTTCTGGTTGAACAAGAGCTTTGGGAGATGCCATTGTCTGTATTACAAAGAATAAATTGTTAAACAGACCCGTTATTCTAAGAAAAGAATCGCTTTTATTTCCTTCTAGATTCTTCTTTTCATTACTTTCTCTTTTTTTCTTGATTGGAAGAAGCCCATTAACCTGGTGGCCCGTTATACTGATCCTGTTACAATATATTTATTTAATACCTGGTTACATAGTAACAGTATAGAGACATTATATCTTTAATACTCTGCAGAGTTGCCATGGCATCTACACAGTCGGGTGTAATACAAAAAATAAAAATTTAACAAAAAAAAAAACCAGTAATACAAGAAATAATAAATATTTTAAAAAATATAAGAACTTAAAATTAAAACATAAAAACAAAAGTAATGATATCTTCCAATACAGTCACTTAAGTGTTCATCATTGTGAAATAACCTTATTTTAAGTTCATTCGTCTTAGAGCGTTTTCTAATATTTTTTTTACAATTTTTTGATACTAGACTTTTACTTTCAAGAGGTAGATTATTAGAAGTATATTTGTGATTTCTTCTGTCAATTTCTTTATTTATTCTCAATAATTGAATGAATCCATTATATATATATATATATATATATATGTGTGTGTGTGTGTGTGTGTGTGTATTTACAATGGTTCTTGTCTAACTTGTCTTAGCAGACTGAAATAATAGTGCCTTAAAAATAGAATTAGCTCACACTTTAAATTCAAGTGTTAGTGTTTATATATATGTATATAAAATAGTTAACATAAATTACTTGAATAACATATCAAAATGGTAAACTGTAATATAAAGTCACCAATTTATACTACAAGCATTTCAAATTCATGTATTAGATATATAATATCAGTTAAAAAATACATTAGGTAATATTAGCATCTTTGCATGTAAAAAATACATTTTTAATATTAATACTAAAATAAAAAAGTAAGTTTTAGTATTTGCAGCTGACCAATTTCCTAAATACTTAGTGATCTCATAAAACTAATTTTTGTGCTAAATTCAGTTCTTGAGTGTGTCTCAGCTGACCTGTTTTACATTACAGTGTTGGTACAAAATTATCCTACATATTTTAGGGTTATAAATTAAATGCAGTATTTTATAATTGTGCCATTCAATTTTAATTTCTTTAAAATATTATATATTATAAAGCACTGCAGAGAGTTTTTTTCTGAAGATAACAAGAAGTTATTGACATTAGTACTAATACAAACTAGTAATAAAAATATGTTAAAATTTTATTTCATTATTTAACAAAATTACCCAAGTTTAAACACATGGTGTACTGTAAAAAAAGGAATTATTACATAACCATAAAGCTTCACATTTATTAAATAAAGGTCATGTGTACATAGGTTGAATGTTACATTTATAAAAAATTACAATTATGAAGCATTGTTTTACACTCATTTTAAAATGCATAAATCTTTAAAAGAAGGATTCTCAGTTCACTGATAAAAGCAAAGTGAAAAAAGAAAGCAAGTGAAACTAATAATTACAAACAATTACAGTGTATGAAATTAATACTATATGGTTGTATAAATTTTTATTTGACTAATTAATCCATAGTTTCAGAAGTTTTTTGTAACTTCATTATAGTTTTTAATTAGTTTGTTTATTGATGATTTTTATTACTTTCTCGAGATGTACATTTAAAAGACAAATAATTATTCAGGATTTGTTTTTTAAATATGTAATAATTAAAAAGAATATATGTTTTTATTTTGACTTCTGACCATAGAAAATTAGACTATCCATGCAGTGGAAAGAAATGAAGGAGGGGGGTCATATTAGAATAAAAGAGGGAGGTAGTAGTGGACACTAGGGCTCAGCTTCCACAAAAAGCAATGTCTATGTAGAAAAACTGCTCTGACATAAGTTTCAGTTCAAACACATATTTTGAACATCATTAAACTGTAATTAGTCTATTAAACCCTGTGTAATACATTTTTATGACTAAAATTTAAGCTCAGCTATAGGCTACGTTTATGTACCCGTAAAGCTATCACAAGGAGTAAGATGGATTGTGAAACATATGTATTGTTATTGAACTTGTCTAAAGCATTATCCAACAAACTAAATTTTTAGTTTAAATTTTTTGACAAGATATGGATTCTGATTATTAATTAATAGCATAATATTTTATTGAGTATATAAAACTTGATTGAAACTGGGGATAATTTGTGTAATCGTTATTTCAGATTTGATGGTGTGACATCTATGCTTTATCACTCTAGAGGTATTGGACAAGGATTCAGTGGTCATTATGATGAATACTTTGGTTTAAATGTCGATACCGAAGCTGTTGTGTATCTTATGCTAGCTAATTACATGCTTCATCAGTTTTATCCTGATATGGTTACTATTGCCGAGGTAATTATTTTTTCATCAGAGAAAATTAATAATAATATATGATCATTTAGGCATAAATGTGAATCTTTTTATTATTTTTATAAAACTTGGATAATCGCTGTGTTCATTAATTTATTTACATGTACATACAGATTATGTCGTAAATTATGCATAATTACAAAAATATATTGTATTTACTTCTTTCATTCACATACTGTTTTATTTGAATGAATCTTTGTTTTTTGTACTCTTAATTTTATTATGCTAATGTATGACTAAATTTATGTTGGTATATTACATTTTAAATTAATAACTAGATGCTTTGAACCCTGGTTAGCAGTAATGCAGAACATGATTAGTTTGTGCTCTGTGCTGGACACTGCACATTCAGCAGTCTCTTGTATTTTTTTTTGTTTACTATTTATTATGTGTAGTAATTATTCATATAGCAACAGCAGGTTGACCACCCAGTATCAGTTACTGTTGGATGAAAATTAATTTTGTGGTTGCTGTGAATTTGTGAAAAATAAAATTGAATTTTGAAAAATGTTGTGCCTGACCTGGACTTGAACCTGGAACATCTGCATGAAAGGTAGCGATGCTACCAAAGTATTTGGCACATTCATTATTACCATTGACATTACACACTATACAGCAACATACCGTGTGTGTTGCTATGTTGTATAATGTACCCCTTACCTGGAATTGATGATCTAAATGCATATGCATAGATTGTTTTTTATGTATTTGATTTAGATCCTTGACCTCATGTGATGTTTTCATCTAAGTTTTTGTATTACTATGACAAAATGCCTTTTAAAGTATATTCTTAACACCTTATAATTCTACATGTATTTTACAAGTCATCCATCTTCATTTAGCTTTTATTTGTGGCTCTATTTCATGTAAAAGTTTGTTTTAATGAGGGTCAGAATGTCGTAAAGAATTGTCATAACAAATTGCCACTGTGAAATATAATTTTCAATCGGTTTAATATGTATAAATGTTGTGAAATTTTTCCACTTGTTTCCTAAATGTATGGTACATCAAATGTGTATTACACTAATGACATGAAAGAATACTTGAATGTATATAAATAAATGTGAATACATATATGTAGTTGTATGACTATGTACTCTATATCAGAATGTAGGACGTTACAAAAATACAGAAATACTTAAGTGGTTTGTCTCTATTGCAGGCACTTCATCTCCAATAAATTTTAGAAGTGAGAAGGTAATATGATTTTTAATCCACCTTAGAAGCAATCAGTTATTGTAAAACTTGAGTAATTCAGTTTTTAAAATTTGTATTTTTTTAATCGGTAATATAGTACTAGTTACATGTAGTTAAGTATAACTATGTATTTTTCTTGTTTTTTCATATTTAAAAAAATATTCTACCATATTTGGTATTACGATAAATAATAAACTGATAAAAAAGGATTGTAAGGAAAAGAGGGTCAACAGCCTGTTTATTTTATTCAGCTTTCTGATGGCAGTGTCTCTGTTCTAGATGGTAGTGGAGAGGAACATATAACAGTACATCATGTACAAGATGCAAACAGATTTGTTTCCACAACATAGTTGTCTTATATTCAAACAACAAGAAAACTACCATATCTTTGTTATTTTCCTCATTATTTTTTTTTTTTTAATCTCAAACTTGGCAAAAAATAATCATCTATCTTGTATTTGTATGAAAGTTATTTGTGTGACAATTTGACGTCTTCCATTTGTTCAGTCAGAGGAATTTGAAAGTGTAGTGAAACTTACCGATTTCACATGTAATAATAAAACAAAAACAACAATAATAAAACAAATTAACTCATTTAAAATAGTTAAGAGTTGCAAATACAAAGAAAAACTAAACAATTTGTCATTATTAGTTGCAGTATCAGGTTTCCTATAATTTTTGGCATTTTCATTACTGTACTATTTCATTTTAACTCGACATTTTAGTTAACTTTTTTATACCTATCCTTTTGTTTTATGAACTTACATATTTTGAGATAATACTGCCTTACGAAAGGTTATAAACAGAATTACAGTTTTGCGAATTTGCTTTGTTCTGTTTGGGTGACTATCCTTGAAACTGTGCTGATAATTTTAGATCCTGGTGACCAAAGACACCAATAACTTTGACATTGAAATGCTGTTAAAAGTAAATCACACCTGTAATTGAGTTTTAATAGTACGTTAATGGATTTTACTTTAATTAACGGATGTATGATATATATCATATTAAAAATTTTAATGCTATAATTCTGTTCATAGGATGTTTCAGGAATGCCAGGATCTTGTCGTCCTGTAGATGAAGGTGGAATTGGTTTTGATTATCGTCTTGCGATGGCTATTCCAGATAAATGGATTAAATTGTTGAAAGAAGTAAAGGATGAAGACTGGAGTATGGGAAATATCATTCATACATTAGCTAATCGTCGCTGGATGGAAAAGACCGTAGCTTATGCTGAATCTCATGATCAGGTGTGTGTGTATTTATGTACTTAAAGTACTTGAATTAAGTAGAAAAGAATTAGTTTTTTGTTAAATCATCTTTGTAATCTAATGATGTTTTTGTGAACCGTACAAAAACTTGATTTATTACATCTGTTAACATTGTTATAATTAATATCAGACAGTATTTCATGGTGCTTTTGATGGGGTATTACCTGTTAGACAGGAATGTTATGTCACTATTATATTTTTTTAAATATTCCATTTTGCTGTAATCATCTGTTTTATTAACTAATTTTTTTGTATATATTTTTAAGAAACCAAACAATCGAAACACTTGTCTTATAGTAGTTCTTTCACAGTCCCAACTACATTATTCACCAAACATTAAATATTAATGCATTAAGTTAAAGTAACAGTTTTTCATGTTGTAATGTATTCATAATGTTTCTTGCTGTCATGACAGTCCAGAATGATTGTTTTACAGATACTTCCTTATTATTTGTTCCCATTTCTGCAGATTTTTGAGTCATTGAATGTCTGCTACTTAATAAAATGATTAATAAACAACAGACTTTTGATAATGGATTGTAGAAGAAGCTGGTAGAAATGATTAAAAAAATAATAAGGAAGTAGCTATTAAGAAATTAATTCAGTCTTGTCATGATAGCAGGGAACATTTTGAATATATTATGAAATGAAAAACTGCTATTTCAGTTTAAGTTTTATAAATAATTATTTTATGTTTGGCTGATGATGAAGTTGATCTGCAAAATCACTGCTATGTTTGTATTTTTGAAATTTCTTGCTGTAGTTTGGTAGATTTCAAAAATGTATAAATATATTATTTTAAACATTGCATTATAGACCAATAGCAGAGTGAACTGATGTTTCATATGTAGATAGCTATTTCATGCTGATTTTTATTTATTTTTAACATAGATTATAACATTATTTTTATTAATAGTATAGATTAGATTTTAAAAGTGGGAGGAATGGATATTCTCATAAGACACAAGTTTGGCTTTTGTGTAATTATTAGGTTGAACAATTAATTTTGCTTATACTTTCTTTTATTTCTTTATTTATCTTTATTTTATCTTTTATTTCTTTTATTTATCATTTCAGACATATTTGAATGCAAAGCAATCTATTTCAGATATCTTACAATCTAAATTGTTTTTTTGATTCCTTCTTTAAATTTCATTTACATTTTCTGTTTCATAGTATATTCTTTAATTTAGGGTTACCATATATCAGTATTTTTGAGGAAATGTCTACATTTTCTAAGCTCAAGTGTATTGTCTACATAATGTGATCTATCGTATTGGTAACAGTGCTCGATAAAGAACATAGGAATTGACTATCTTGACATGATAATTGCTCTTCTAGTTCATTGCAACAGCTTCTTTTTCCATTCCTTCTGTATCTATGACTTATGATTCCTTCTCTTAAGCTTTGCTATGTTAATGTTTTATGAACATATTTAAATGGTTAAATCTAGGCACATCATGATTCTATTTCTTGTTATTATACTTTCAGCATATCAACCAGGTAAGGAGGATGGTATAAATTATTTTATAAAGCCAAATACAGAATTAGAAGATAGTGTTAGTGCTGCTGAAGGTGCCCTTGCATTCCACACTGTTTTACAAGATAATAGTTGTAATTCCTTAGGCAGTACTACCTCAATGAATCATGAGACCTTGCCGATGGTGAGGGGGCTTGTGTGCTTAGTGGCACAGAGTAGCTGAACTGAAGGTGTAACCATATCAGAGAGGTATCTGTTAAAAGCCAGACTAAGGAATGATTCCTGAAAGAGGGCAGCAGCTCTTTCAGTAGTTATTAAGGGCGTAGGTCAGGAGGACTTAAACGGCCATATCAACATCACTCAGTCTTCTGAGTACTGCACAGCTGAAAGCAATGGAAAACTACAGCTGTCTTTTTTCCAAGAAAATGGAGCTCTCTGCATTTTTATGTAACAAAGATGGGTAAACATCTTATCATATGGGTAACATCATATCAAGTAACAGATCCTTGGTAAAATATTCTGGAGGTAAACTAGTCCCCGTTCAGATCTTCAGGTGGGGACTACTAAGGAAGGGGGTCACCAGAAAATTAAAAAATAACATTCTACGAATCGGAGCATGGAATGTTAGAAGTCTAAAAAAGGTTGGTAGGTTAGAAAACTTAGAGGGAAATGAAAAGGTTAAATCTAGACGTAGTAGGAATTAGCGAGGTTTGGTGAAAAGAAGAAAACAACTTTTGGTCAGGTGATTCTAGAATAATTAACTCAGCTTCAAATACATGGCACGCTGGAGTAGGTTTCGTAATGAACAAGAAAATAGGGAAGAGAGTAAAGTATTTCAAAATGCATAGCAATAGAATAATTGTAATAAGGATAAAATCAAAACGTAAGCCAACGATTGTTAACATCTACATGCCTACAAGTACCCATGATGATGATGAGGTAGAGTGTGTATACAAAGAAATTGACAAAGCAATTAAAGACATAAAAAAAAAGAACTAGCAGTTGTTAATGATGTTAAAGAACAATTTAGATCCAGAGTAACAGTGCAAGTTGAAAAGATAAAGATGTTATGATTTGCTGATGATATAGTAATTCTTGCCAAGAGTCAAAGAGACTTAGCAGAAACAGTGAATGGCATGGATGAAGTCCTATGCAAGAACTACTGCATGAAAATAAACAAGATCAAAATGAAAGTAATGAAATGTAGTAGAAATAATGTAGATGTACCATTGAATATAAAAACAGGAAGAGAAAAGATTATAGAGGTAGAAGAATTTTATTATTTGGGAAGTAGAATTACTAAAGATGGATGAAGCAGGAGCGATACAAAATGCTGTATAGCACAGGCAAAACGAGCTTTCAGTCAAAAATATAATTTGCTTATATAAAAAATTAATTTAAATGTCAGGAAAACATTTTTGAAAGTATATGTTTGGTATGTAGCTTTATATGGAAGTGAAACTTGGATGATTGGAGTACCTGAGAAGAAAAGGTAGAAGCTTTTGAAATTTGGTGCTATAGAGCAGTGTTAAAAATTAGATGGGTGGATAAAGTCACAAATGAAGAGCTATTGTGGCAAATTGATGAAAAGAGAAGAAGAATTTGGAAAAATATAGTTAAAAGAAGAGACAGTTATATATAGGCCACATATTAAGGCATCCTGGAATAATCACTTTAATACTGGAGGGTCATGTAGATGGGAAAAATTGTGCAGGTAGGCAATGTTTGGAATATGTAAAACAAATTGTTCGGAATGTAGGATGTAGGGGGTATACCATAATGAAATAACTGGCACTAGATAGGGAATCTTGGAGAGCTGCATCAAACCAGTCAGGTGACTGAAGACAAAAAAAAAATCCCTTTCAACACGCTGGAAGGCGGAGGTAGATTTCACCGGTGCTAGGTAGAGGATAAAAAATTTCCATCTTAAAGTTAAGAAAAACTTCAAATTTACTCAATACGACAATCGTTGCATGTGAAAAAATGTTTCATATATTTAGCATATGACAAACCCCATCTTATATTTCCAGCTACAATTTGGTATTTCCTTGCTGTAAGGGTTGGTCGTATCAAATATTGTTTCAGACTAAAGTTTTAGGTAATGTTTAGAGGACTAACGACCATTTTAACCGATTCAATACTGTGCCTATTAAGGGAGGTATAAATTTTTGGTCTTCAAAATCTCATTTTTTTCACCCCCTGGGGCAATGATTGGTGATGTCAAAAAACTTTACTTAGTTAGTTTTAGACCCTTATCCATAGAATAGTAGAAAATTTATACAAATTCGATATTTCACTTAATAAGAAGGTTATAGAGATTTTTTTCTGTAAAAGCCACCCTATTTCCACCCCCATGGTTCAATTTTGGTCGTTAATGAACTTGACTGAGCTGTTTGTCGAGTTATTTTTAGGAAACAATTTAAAAGTGATTGGCACAAAATTACAGCAGTTATCATGTCCATAAAAAAGTGAAATATATATATAAATATAAATGTATATATACCTTTGAGCTGATACTGGTTTTGAGGTCTGCAGGATGTGAAACGTGAAGATGTCAAAAAAGTTTCTGGAAGTTGAATCATGGCACCCATTACAAAGGTAGCTTTCTTATGAAATCTACCTAAAAGACTGTACTCTGGGATTGTTTAAAAAAATGTTTCCCAATTCTAGAATTGGAGGCAAAGTATCACCTGACCATATGAAAATAGAAGCTGTTGTAAATTCCACTCTAGCTCCACATATCATAGAAATTACAATAAAATTTCTAGCAGACATACCCTTTATAGATATTTGAATCGATACTAGTAACTTCAGAAACTTGAAAGTATTTTCAGTCATGATTCACTATTTTGATTGCAAAAATGATGGTTTGCCAATGAAAGTGTTCAGTATGGAGAGTAACAGAATGAAACTATAGAAACTACTTCTACATATGTCAGTGAAACACTAACCAATCTGAGGCTTCAAAGTAATTGTATTGCCTTTGGGAGTGATGACTGCAGTATGATGTTTGGGGCTCTTTCAAGAGATAATGGAAATAATAAATTTGTCATTTTAAAGAGGTCTAATGATCAGTCACTGGTTATAATAAGATGTCCTTAATAATTGTATTCAACATGGTACAGACTTATTTGATGTGGACCTACAAACTTTGATAGTGAAAATACATAATTAATTACTTTTCAATTTACATTGTACATGTTGATGAGTCCTTCAAAGAGTTCTGTATTTTGTGACAAATTTAAGCAAAATTTTGTAACAAATACAAGCCACTTTTGAATTTTAGCAAAGCACGATGGCTATCCTTGAATCCTGCAGTTTGAAGAGTACTTCAAATGTATCCTGCTCTGAGGTATTTTTCCTTATCACAAAAGTGACCTCCAGCAGTAATTACTAATTTTTCTAATGACCTTTTAAGTAAAATCTTCATATGGAATATACAGTTTTTAATTAGTTTGTTCCATTCCTGTGTCAGCAGACGTGAAAAAGAAACAATTCTCTTATTGATGTGATGGAATTCTTTAGATCTTTACATAATCTCCTTCAAGAAAGAAAAAATGAAAATTTCTTGCCATTGAAAGAAGGATATAATAAAGGAAATGGAAATTGATGGTTACATATCTTAGATTTAAAAGTTTCAATCCAGTGTAGAAGTACAATATATGAGGGCTGTTTAGACTAAATGTATGGATGCAGCCATTTAAAGAACTTTCCTGTTTTAAATGGGTAAGTTTTTAAGAACTCTTCTTGAGGAAGTGTATAAAAATGCATATATTTTTTGATGAAGCAAGATGTACAAATTAGTGATAATAAATATTTTGATTAGTTCTCCAATTTGAAAAACTTTGTTGTTTTGTATGGTGGAAAGCAGTGTCACCAAAAAACATGGCGTGACTATATTCCATTTTGTAAAAGTGAAGAACAGTATTCAAAGATTACAGTAATTCACAGGCTGTTTCTTTTTGCAATACCAGCTCATAATGCAGATGTTGAAAGACTTTTCTCTCATATAAGCACAACGGACCGAGGAAGGTAACAGATTTTGAAAGGATTTGAAAGATCCTGTAAGGACTTTCTCTAGTTAAATTCAATTTCAGACATTTCACTTATAAAGATATGTTTGGCTATTAGTATTCAAAGAAAGAATTTTAAAAAGAACAGATCTATAAAATATATGGATGAACAAAGTCAACATGGTGGTGTATGAGTACTCTTACTTAAAATCATATTTCATGCATTTCAATATATTTTTCATAATGTTTTAAAAGCAAACTTAAAATAAAAATAAAACTTAGCATTTTTGTGTCAAAATTTAATGTATAATGAGTTAGCCTGATGGAAGTATTTCAGCATTTTGGCATTTGAGAATATGGTAACCTGACTTTAATCTTTCAAAACACCATATTACTGTATTTATTTGAAAGTAAGACCCATCAGTTTGCTATAATTCCTAGAAAAACAGTTCTTTGGGAATTTATTTGTTACTGTTCATACAGTTAGTTGTTGGGCAATGACAAATTTTACCCTTTCAGGTGTTTGCAAAACTAGTCTATGGTATTTGGAGGAGGGGGTGAGACATTAACCTTCACATAGTAGCAACTTCAATCCTACTACCTGCTTTCTTTTTACTAGTAAAACAAGGCCTTTGGTTAGGACAGTAGCAACGTTATTGAAAGTGAGCTTCTCTTTTATTTTGTCTTTGTTACCGGTAAAATGAATTCACAGAAAACTTTTACTGTAGGGTTTAAGTTGTATGTTTTGCAATTTTCTGAAAAAATTGGTGTACAAACAGCGGGTCGAGAGTATTCAGTACAACCAAACATGATTCGTTACTGGAGAAATCAGAGAGATAAACTTAAAGCCGCGAAAAAAGGAACTCGATATTTTTGTGGGCTTAAAAAAAGGACGCCAACCCCCAGTGGCTGATGCAGTGATTGAGTGGATGGAAGAGAAGAGAGTACTGTGTAGTTGCCTGTGAAGTGATACAATTGAAAGGGCACAAAGTAGCAAAACACCATATAAATGCGAGTGACTTTAAAGCCAGTCGTGGGTGGGTGGTGCGATTAATGAGAAGAAAGAAATTCACTTTGATGCAGACAACTTCTTTGTGCCAATGACTACCAGCAGAATATATTGACAAAGTTTTGGAGTTTCAACAATTCGTACTACATAAAAGATGAAAACCCAGTACCTCACATCTCAGATTGGAAACGTTGATGAAACACCTGTCTTTTTTTTAAATGCTGTTGACCGACCACAACTGTAAACAAAGTGGGTGAATCCAGTGTAACGGTGAAAAGAGTTGGAGCAGAAAAGATGAGATGCACAGTTATGTTAGTCATTTGTGCAGATGGGACAAAATTGCCTCCCTATGTCATTTTTAAAAGAAAAACTCTGCCGAAGGGAAAACCACCAAGAGGTTTACATGTTCGCATACAAGTTAAGGAGTGAATGTCATCTCATCCTCTGTACAGTAATGCTTAACTGCGGCCCCGGAGGTTAACAAAAAAAAAAAAAAAGTTAAGGAGTGAATGGATGCAAAACTAATGTGCAACTGGCTAGAAGTCATTTGGAATCGCTGCCCTGGAGCAATGTTAAAGAAACAAGGACTTCTTGTTTTAGATATCTTCCATGGCCATCTTGAAGATTTTGTGAAGAAACGAATCGATGAAATGCAAACAGATGCTGCAGTTATTCTGGGAGACCTCACTTCTGCACTACAATCCTTGGACATGAGCATCAATAAGCTGTTCAAGGATCACGTTAAGAAGTTTTACACTAAATGGGGGATAGATGAAGATTACATATTCATGAAGAGTGGATAAATGCAGAAACCTTCAATAGAGCTTCTTTGCAAGTGGATTGTCAAATCCTGGAAGGAAATTACTCGGAAAATGATAATCAAGAGTTTCAAGAAGACTGCCATCTCCAGTGCATTAGATGGAATGGAAGATCACCTCATATACGAGGATTCTGACAACACAACTGAGGGAGAGACTGACATCGATGTTGGTGAAGACAAGGATGATGTTGAAAACAGCAGTGACTCGGAGTAAACAGCTGTGTTCTACATAATTAAAGCACAATACTGCAATTTTTTCATTGTTAAAATAATGGCAATTGGTTTAAACTGACTGTAAATTCGTAAGTCATTTATTTCTGTTTTCAGACATACCAGTACCTGTGAACCTGAACGAAGCCATGCCCCTGGTGTCAAATAACACACATCCTCAAATAACAGACTTTTCTATCTGTGTAACTTAACAACAGTATTTAATAAAACTTACTAAATTCATAATTTGATAATAGAGTTATCTTTATTTTCATTTTCTGAAATATCCATTTGTAAGACCCACCTCGAATATAAGACTCCTCCAAATATTTGGATATAATTGCTTTAAAAAAAAGGGGCGGGTCTTATTTACGAGTAAATATATATATATATATATATATATTCCATAAAAATTTTCATAATGTGACATAGTAACATTATTATAGACCTACTTCATTTAATCACTGTACTTCATTAATGCAGTCATGCACTGAGGCGTCACCTACTTTGATACACCATCATCCTGGATGTAAATATTTTCAATATTAAAATTCATTTACAGTCATGAAATAGACTGAATATTGACTGTTGTATTGATGTACAGTTCAATATATCGGTAAACTTAAGATGCAGAAATAAAGGTTGATAAAGTACAGCATTAAAAGTTGATGGCAGGTTTAAACCACTATTCCAGTTTTCACATTTCAGTAATAGCTTTTAGGTTACCTTACATAACGGAGTAACACATTAATAAAAAATAAAGTAATATTAAAAATAATTACTTATCAGTAATAATAATGCCTATTATTGAATGTTCAAGTGGATCTGAATAATATATGTTTAATTCTGAATATATATCAGTACACAGTGTTGCTGCTTCAGTAGCTCAATAATAATGCCAGTTGGAATCAGTTGAGCAGAGGATCAGTTGCTGATACGGGTTTGAAATTTATAACCTACATGCATTGTAAACTGAATTAAGTCTTCTATGACTGCTGAAACTGTTACGTAAGTAGAATAATACCATGTATACAAGTTAATGTATTTTGTTTGAAATTTTCAACATTTTTCTTTTTTTTCTTTTCTCTAGGCTCTTGTTGGAGATAAAACTATTGCATTTTGGTTGATGGATAAGGAAATGTATACACACATGTCAACTCTTTCAGATTCATCGCCTATAATCGATAGAGGCTTAGCACTTCATAAAATAATACGTCTTATTACTTATGGATTAGGTGGTGAAGCATACCTGAACTTTATAGGTGATGTGATTATTTATTACTCATTCTTATTTTAATCATCTACATACAACAATATCTACAAGTACACTGCATCCATAAGCCGTCCTTACTGATACCAAATAAAATTTGAAATTTTTATAAAAAAGAATCCTATTTAACTTTGAAAAAATTTTTAATTAATGTTACTAAAAATTTTATGTGATTTATTTTCATTTTAATATTCTGTTAAACGATTCTTAATTGATAAAATTAAAAATAAAGTTGGTAACTGGTGGAATGTACTCCCACCCAGTAAATATTTTTTGTTAATTAAGAAAGTACAGTATAATCACAGTTAAAGTTAATTCTCAGTTCTACTGCTTTCATTAAAATGTGTCCCATAGTTAAAGTGTAATGAGAGAAAAATTAACCAATTCAGATAGAAATAATGAGGAACATTTAAAATAGTTATAATGTACTTATATATAAGCCTTACATATATATATGTACACACACAATATAATATTCTTTCAGCCTTCGCAAAATAAAAAATTAGAGAAACACTTACCTTTACTTTTTTACTTTATCATAACGTTTTCAGGCCTATGCCCATCTCCAGTGATATTTTTTTTATAAATTTTTAACTGTTTCCATTTACACATTACACTATTTGCTTTTTACATTTTGTAAAAATTATTGTTAAAATAAATTTTTTTTAAATTTTCTTTAAAACATTTAAAAAAGTAGAACAAATGTTTGTTCAGTAAGAATGAAAAAGTATATAATTACTATTAATTTATCATATCTCAAACTAACTAATTTATCATCATGTCTTTGTAAGCCAGCTTAAATCATTTTAATTAGAATGTCCCCATCAAATTCTGTTTGCAGATTTATAAGGCTGAATTATATATATACAATTTTTCTAAAATTTCCAATTTTTTTATTACTATTTTCATCTTCAATATTTACTTTTTCAACTATTTCCAAATAATGTTCGAAACTAGTTATATTATGGTTATTATTTATCAAATGGTCAGCAACATTTGAGAAACCCATCTTTCTATTTTTAAATGATCAAAAATGTTCATTAAATCTATTTTTAAATGATTATTCGTTTTACCAATATATATCTTTTCGCAATTGTCGCTTTTAATTTTATATATACCAGAAGACTCATATTTATTTTTTACTTTTTCATTATTATAAAATTCTAAATGCTTTATTATATGATTATCAGGTTTATATTTTTTATCATTTTATGCATCAATTAAGTTTTCTATAATTTTATTTGTGTAAGAGTACTATATATATAATATATATAATTTTATTTATGTACCTGTTGAACAGGATTCAGAAGATTCAGGAATTGTTTTCAAATTTTTTACTGGTATTATGTAAATAGTCATTAGCAGAGTAATATTGTTTCTGTAAAAGAAAATCTTTTTATTGTAATTTAAATAAATTAATAGGAATATTTTTTAAATGGTTCGGCAATTTATTCCAAATGGTAATGGAAACATAATAAGGCCTTTTCTCATAATCTGAAGTATTGTGTTAAATTACAAGAAAACAGTTTTGCTGTGTGGTTTAGTAGAAGTGAATATTGTTATTCTTTAAGAATAAGTAGTTTGTTTTTAGTAAAGATGGCGCATTCATAAATATAAGCACTAGGATAAATAAAATTTCAAATTTTTTTTGTGTCTTGAAAACTCATTCTGATTTTTTGACGGAGCCCAAGTGATATTACACTTTTGACAAAATGCACTTACATGTAATAAATATATAATAATGATGACAAGCTTAGCTTTTTATTAAGATCTTCTAAGCAAAACAGTATAGTTTAATTGTGTTGATAAATCAGTTTGACCAGTTTTATTTCCTAATCTGCCTTTACTTTTGATAAGTTCTCACCTTGTTTTAGATTTACTGTTTAAATTAGATATTAAATTATTATAAATAATTTTTTAGCATTGCGAACAACTTTAGCATAAATTCATATCTAATTTTCAAATAATTCTGGAAATTATCAAACAAATTATATTTAAATATTTCATGAGATATTTTTTAGCATAATCTAGATTTTAAAGTTTCTTTAGTAAGCCGTGCACATTTCTTTTTAGTTTAAACTGTTTCTTTTTTTACTATTCTTAAATTCTTTAATAATGAATTATTAATTTACTAAAGGGCAAGCTAAAAAGAAGGCCTGAAAAGTAATAAGTTAATAGTTAAATATTTCATCAAAGGTAGTTTTATTATTACTTTCTCAATCTGTTTCTGACAGTAAGGTTCTCAAATCTCTTTATTTTTCTCAACTGAATCTTTATCAGTCACCCTTTTATAAGAAAAAAAGCAATCATTATCCTATCCCATGTTTTAATAGGTAATGCTACTTATATATTATAATCTACACAAATGAATAAAAGGTTAGATAAATTTATCTAAGGTTAGAAAAAGGCTAGATAAATTTATAAAAATACTGTCTACACCGGTGGCCGAGGCCCTTGTAATTCTAGTATCCAGCGTGTGACAAAGCCTCCATTTTCCCCAAACATCTGGAGTCCAAAATCAGAACACTTCACCCTCAGTTCAGAAACCTTCAAGTTCAAGTGGTTGATTCTAATATGTATTTTATTATATTTAAAATGTTAAATATTTTCTTAAGTTTAGCTATAGAAAAAAAAAAAAAAGCTAAACAAAAGAGAAATTATGACACAATTAGATACACTGAAGTATTAAACACTTAATTACTGAAAACAAAACACAACTGGAAAACAAAAATATTTAAATACAGATTATAATAGAAAAAAATAAAATAAAATGAAGGACTTGAATATTATATTTATTAAAACTTTCAATTTTGCAGATTCAGTCAATCTTAAAACAGGAAAATCATTTATGAGTTCAATGTAAACCAGTCCTCAGGAAACATATCTGAACCATACGAAGACTGAAATAATTTATCTTTTCTTTTTAATTTGTAAAAAAATGTGTAGCAATGGTATTTTTAATATGTTTTAAAAGTAGTTATATTTTTTCAAGAAATTAGCGCTAGAACTATAAATTTTTCTACACTTATGAAACCATAGAACAAAACTATCTTTAAAAACATACCTACTTTCAAAGTAATGCGACCCACAGTGTTAGCAAAAATATGTTTATATAACCTTTGTATAAGTTTGTATTATACAGTGGTGCCATTAAATGCACTCTTTTATTATTCAATAATAGCTTGTTCGTAGTATATGTATTGAGTTTCTTATGTTATTGTCCTATATTTATGAACTAAAATAATTTTCATTGGAACTTTTATTATGTATCTTTGCTAATTTTGTTACTGAATTTTCATAAGTTTGATAGAATATCATAAAGAAAAATAAAATATAAATGATAATTTCTAATTTTTAGTTAGATTTATAGAAATTGTTAAACATTTTGTTCTAATTATAATCTCATAAGTTAACTGATGAAATTTACTGTCATTCATAGTTAGAAGTAAAAAACAAGTGTTAATGCATTACATTGAGGTTTTTTTTAAGAAGATGACATCTTGTACATTCAAGAATTCATTAATCTAGGTCCTTCAAGTGTTGTAATTATATCATGGTATGTATCTATGCATATAGTAGAGCGCTCGTACGTGATTGAATGACGATGCAAAAAATTGTATTCAGCATTTGAAGGTGAAAGCAGTAGAAGTAATTGCATTGGAATATGGTGGGTAAATTCACAAGAACATATCCTCATTTTTGTTTAAGTTATTTAAAAACTTATTTAATATTTATATAAATAAATTATTATTTAATCAAATTAATTACTTTTTTTTAAGGCAATGAGTTTGGACATCCGGAGTGGTTAGATTTTCCACGAGCTGGAAATAATGATTCATATCATTATGCACGAAGGCAGTGGAATTTAGTAGATGATGAACTTCTGAAATATAAATTTTTAAATAATTTTGATCGAGCAATGAATCACTTAGAAGAAAAATATGGTTGGCTTCATAAGGATCCGGTAAAGTTTACATGTTATTCATTTTAAAGAAATTATGTAAGAATAGCATCTTCCTGTACTTGAATTCACTTAGATGATGGTAAATTTTTCCATTATAGTCAGTTAATATAGTTAATAGTAACAGCACTCCTTATGCAATATTGATGGCTGCCAGTGATGTCTTAACCTATACACAATAATAATTTTAATTGAGAATAGTGTCGGTGCATTCTCCATTGAAGTCATAAAAAAAAAAATTAAAAAGTGAAAGGTCCAGTATCTTCTGCCTCTCTACAATAGCAGCACAGCTGTTATTTTCTTCTTTTTTATTACATAATGTTTATAAATTTTCTCATATTTATTAAGGATACTTCTACTTTAAAACATCATTGAGTATATGATTTAGTGCTACTGTTGGCATCTTGGGAACTCATTCTGATCCACTAGTGAGAAAACTACCACCTTTTGATGGTTTCAGTCACTACACCACTCCCTCCATTTCTAGTCCTGATGGGCTTTACTGCAGATCATCTTATTGACCTTCAGACACTGATTAAATATCACAGTTGTCAGCTAGGCATCTGTCAGGATGCCTTCAGTGCAAATGCCTCAGTAGACATTTCTGTTAGTGATTTTAGCTCAGCTTTTGGCTCTGCTGTAGGTTTCTTTGGACATCTTCATTCTTTTGGCCTACTTTGTAGCCCTCTCAACTATTTAACTGAGTCTGTGGAAATGCGATCCCATGCCTCACTCTAACATCAGAAAAGACTAATCATTATCAAATAACTTTAACAAAGGTATGATGCAATAACCATTACAATTAATTTGAGTCTGCATATTAACAAGGTCTTAATCTCATACCTCATAAAAAAACATTAGCAATTTTGATCTAAACTGCCCTGAGTCTACTAATTAATAATTACAAAATTAATAAATATAAAAAAAAACAAAACCGGGAACTTCTTTCCACAAATGTTCAATCATTCCAAGTAGATTTCCACTAAGTTTTAACAACTAAACCTCCAATCTGGTCTGTTTTTGGGTGCAAGGCCTTCACCCACCCATGTCACAGCTCCATCGCAGAGTTCCCTAACATTGAATTTAAATAAACAACCTCCATTTGGTTTTGCTCTTGGAAATCAGAAATATCAGATCTAACTAGGGCTCGAAATGTCAACACGCCTACCTTTGGCCAATTAACGCCCAAGCAGGTCCCTAGCTAGTTGGGCTTCTACTCTAACAAAGCATCAAACTCCTTCAGCAACTGTCAGCAGAGCTAGAAATCTAGGAAGCCAGCAAATACAAACCATTCCTTTTTAGTCTTCCAGTTGACTCGCAGATCTAATAAAGAATCTTCTCTTACTTCCCTAATTACTCCAGTACACTTAGCTTCATACCATGGACAAACATACAGGACGTGGTTCACAGGTCATCGACTCAACAGTCTGGGCAAATGCCCGAACAACCAAACCAAACGTGGCTAATTTATCCCTAAAAGTATCATTTCCAGAAATAAAGTGGGAGAAACCTACGTAGCAGCATGCAAACTTATAAAATCTGAGAAAATAACATGCATGTGTCAACCATCGGAAAACTCATTCAACCTTAGCTGCTAAGATGCAAAATTTGGTTTTCTATTCCTGCATGCTCCTGGAGGTAAGTCAGCCTGCCTTTTTAGCATTGTAGCACAGTTGTTGCTTAGTACTAAGGATAGTTATATGTTTCACATTGGCGATAAAAGAAATTGCCTCTTGCGAATTAGTCCTGTAACCATCAGTGACTGGCAATAACAGAATACACAGAGTTTATACAACAAAAATATCCTTACAACAAAATATCCTTATAACTTTTATACTACATTTGTTGAGCTCAGACAGGCACAGCAACAGCATATGGTCTCACAAACCTTTAAAAGAACATGCATTCTAAAATTTAACCCCCAATCTGGATGGTTGACCTTACAGACACCAAAGAAAGCATCACATTCCTTCATTTTAACATACTGAAAGTGCTCTTTGAATCAAAGATTCTCATTAAGGATAACACCCAGATATTTCTGAAGCGGAACATACCTAATGGGCAGGCCTGTCATGTATTGGCCAACTGACCTCTTAGCAACATCATGGTGGTTTTTCAGGACTAAAGACTATGTTATGCTGATCTCAATCACATCAGAGAATTGAATTTGACAATCTGGAAGAAAGGACCCAAATACAGTCCTGTGGATAACTATGACAGGGTCTTTCCTACTTCAGTATCACAATCACAAAGAACAACCCTGTTCCTGAAATAACTTGTGAATACCCTAATTTCATTTTGAATGCAACCATGCCTCTGCAATTGAAAAAAGGCAGAGGGCCACCACAAGTTATTGAAAGTCCTGGATATATCCAAGATAATACTTAGTACATATTGAGACTTGAAGAGGCAATATCCATAACTTTGAGAATAGCTTCCTCTGTGCTCTTGCCTGGGCATAAGCCATACTGATCATCCATCAGTAGCTTCCATTAGAAGTCAACCTACATTTGATGCAGAAGTACAGAATGTTTTCAAAACCTTACCCACTACAGGCAAGAGTGTCAAAAGCTTATAAGAAGAGTTAGTGATAAGGTCCTTGTCTTCTTTGAAGAGAAGTTTAAGATTACCTCATTTCCAACAAACAGAGAAGTAACCAGCAGAAAGAATCTTATTAAAAACCCTAGTCAAAATGCAGACACAAACTTCAAGAGAATGGAAATAGAAGCTCCACTGTGATCCCATCAGATCTGGGGTGATTAATCCTACCAAGACTACAGATTATCTGACAGACTTCCGCTTCATTAATCTCTGAAGACAACTCATAGATAATAGACAATAGAGATTAACAATCTCCCTAGAGACTCGATGATGATATAAGGTTTCAGTAGTCTCAGCATCATTAGGCAAGAGATTGTTCAACAGAAGATCCAGGACACAATCCTTGTTGAGGACTACACCACCTTGGATTGAGAAAGCCGACAGAAGAATGTCTTTTTTACTCTTACGTCCAAGGACTATAAACAGCAGCCAAGGGTCTTTATTTCCCTGCTCCTGTACAAAGGAGTGCAAGAATTTAGTTTTGAAGTCGTAGCTTTATTAAAACGCTTGGTTGTTTACCTCCAATGTAGTCAGCAGGGTCAGTGTTGCCAATCAGGGTCACGCTCATGTTGAGTGCTCTTCTAAGCTGATTCACAGTCAATTTCCAAGACCACCAAACTGCAACCTCCCTGTTGACCAGTACATCAGGGAATGGAGTTTTAAATGGCTTCAACAACTGCCAAACAAAATTTCTCTGCCAGGTCCTCCAACCGAAGATTATCTTGACTTCAGTCAAGGATATGAAGCCTGTCCAAACGAATATTAGAAAACTTTGATCTGTCCACCTTTCTTTGTAGGAAAGGGAACAGGGATATTACCCCTATATACATTGCACAACCTGTCTACCAACTCAAAAGTAATTAGGCAATGATTGCTTGAACAGTCATCAACTACTGACTAGTTATGAATCGTACCCATGCTATTTTTTCCAATGGTAACATGTTTGTTACATACAATACCCTCTTTCTGTCAACCGTGCTGGCAAGTGTAGCCAATTTACTGGCAGTATTGGAAATTCCCAGTCATGTTGCGTGATGAAACCTCCAATTAGTTCACCACTATCATTCACAACCCCATTGTACCAAAAAAGCAATTTGGCATTTGCATCAGCACCTGTCAAAACTGGCTGATCACCTACAAATGTTTCTCAGTGGGAGTCTGTATTGAAAGTATAAATAACAGCAAGGTCTGAACCATTAACAAACTTGACAATAACATGATGTGTCCCAGAGACTTGCCATATGATAACACAATCTAATGATTTCTGTGCAGAATTCCAGACATACTGTTATGACCATTATAAAACTGTTTCCAGTCACTAAAATCTGGAGGATTACCCTTTACCACATATAGGTGTTGATGAAGAACAACGTTGAGGCTCCTTTGATCGACAACTTCACCTAACTCTATCTGTACTACATAGGCATCCTGGGAATTTTATTGACCAAATCTAACCGTCTAATGAATTGAAATAAAGCTGAATAGTGTGGAGATACCAGCCACAGTCCTTACTGTCCATGGAGTGCCCTATGCAACCTTTTACTATTGATACAGGTAAGAACCTCCACCTTCTGGGTACTGTCTTCACGCTTGTGACCTTCCTGGCCACAATGCACGCAGATTACCACATGCTAGCTAAACTTTGCTCAGTAGCCAAAATAACAACATTTAAAGCATTGCTGTACATATGTATTCTTTGACACAAGAAGATGTGAAATCTGTGAAAATCCTTCATCTGTGAAATTGTTCTGTAAATGTCTGGAAGTGACAAGGCCCTAACTCAAATACTCCATGATACCTTTGGACATCACGCCTGCCAGTCTTAAATAGAAAAAAGTCTGCATTCTTTCTTGAGGGAAGCCTCATCCAAATTGGTATTCTACTCTCTCACCAGAGACAGAAGATCCCCATCAGAGAGGCACCGATCAATGTCATACACGATGATACAGAGCCTATGCTTCCTTTTTGAATCTACTCTCACTTCTAATTTCTTAACTCCAGGAGACTCAGACGTTATGTGGGCAGTCTCCTTATCATCTGCTACAACAACTAAACTATTACTGGTCTCTTAATCTGGCTGATTTTCATTCAGGTTTTACCTGCTGCTACGAAGGACAACCTGAAAATCCTCCCTCATCCGCAAAGAAATCTTAGTGGAACCGTCTTTCTTGTTAAAAAAAAAGGAGCCTAGGTCTTTTATGACCCACACTGGCTTCCATAGTACCTTGCACAACCTCAGTGTAACGTTTCTGCTCTGTCGTAGTGGGAACAGAAAGTGAAGGTATCTCCTTGACTACCTGAACCTCTTTAGGTTTTGAGACCAAAGCTTTGAAACCCTCTGCCCGCACCACAAACATTGCCTTAAAATCATGGAGTTTACACATAACTGTTTTGCACATCGCTGCAGAGGTGCTTCTAAGGTTTTCCAAGAATCTTAAGAGTTGGTCAGTCCTCTCTTCGACCATAAGCACAAGCAGGACAGAGCTGTCAGGTAAGCCGTTGCTTTTAAAAACTCTCCTACTATATCAGTTTTTGTTGCCCGAGTAAATGACCCTGTCATTTATTTACCTCAGAAGTGCTGGATAAACTGTCCACACTCCTACTAGCAGCTTCCTTGCCATAATGCTGCTTGGGTTTTCTCTTAACCTCAACAAGATCTGCAAACATATTTGGCCAAAGTTTCCCGAACAGATAATCTTACTAATTATAACACTTTCTGTTTTCCTACCTGCCAAACTTGGTTGGGCAAGCCCATAAATGTGATAACTACCTGCAGCTGGCTATGAGCAGCTGGAGGCCTGAATGTCCTCATTTCATCTTAAACCTCTTAGCCACTGCTGGGTTTGGTATTTGAATGTAAAAAACAACCAGGAATTACAGCCCTTGCTCTGAAAACAGTGCAAGCAAGATTAGGGGTAACCCCTTGCTTGTTATGGGGACTTATGACCAGGAGTTGTTTTCACCACTTTACAAGTTGCCTTGCAGAATACAAGTATTTTGCAAGGCCCTCTTTGAAGCTGATGCTCACCTAAATAGTGTGCCAAGTTCCAAACTCTGCTGAAAAGATTCAAATGCAAAGTTCAAATTAGCCTTGACACTAATGCTGCCGAAGCCTTGAACAGTATGTAAGCCAACATCGATGGAAGGTACACACTCTACCACCGGATTAAATAGAATACTAATCAGACTCGATAGTAGCACCACTCTGGGTGTATCAATGGAGACGAGAGGTTTTCATCTTGGGAACTGTAAGAGCAATGATAAAATTTAAATGGAAAACCTTTCTTATTTTTAAGGATATTATAATATGATATCCACATTTCTTTTGTCCCAACCATTTTTCCAGTATAGTTGCAAGTATAAGTTTTTTTTTAAATGGCAGCCTCTATATTTTGTGGAATTTTTGTGTAGAAATATCATTTTTAGGTTTTAAGAATTTTTATCAAAATCTAACCTTTATTAAAGTGCTACATCCATTTTAAAGAAAACGTCCATATTTTGGGGAGGAAAAATTGACTCGGCTTATTCTTTATTGAATTTTTATGTAGAACATATAATTTTAGGACTTTTACTCATATACTTCTTACTAAATCTAGCTATACAGGTGCTAAAACAAAAAAAAAGTATGAAACAGAAAGTTTCTCTCTTTCTCTTTTGATTTATTTGGAGACTCACGACAAATGTTCAAATTATCCACTACTATTATAAATAAAAGCATGTGGCATTCTGTAAATGTTGTTCACATTTTTGCACAGTATATTGTGGTGAACTGTTCAAGAGTTTCATTATTCCAACCATCACTTCTACTGAAGAAGTATCATTGTTTTCTCAGATGACACAATTGTATTTGTATTTGAAAATAATTATGTAAAAGGACTTAAAAATTTTGCATTTTGTTGCAATTTTGCAACAACTCAAAAAATTATTCACTCGATAGATAATTTCCATTTGATTTTAAATATGGATAAAACCATTACATTACATTGCATACATGTATTAAGCTTCTCAGGTAGATTTATCATTGCTAATCATACAGATAATATTCTAATTAATGAGAACAGCAGTCAGTATTTCTGTTGCCCAGAGTCCAAAGTTACTGGGTATTTTGTTAGATGACAAATTCTTGTGAGACAAACAATTTGATTTCATTCACAAAAAATCAAACCGTACATTTTGTTTTGATGGTTAGATAATTTCTGATCTTACGTGACAAAATATAATGAAGTATTATTTAACTGTAGTGCTATAAAGTCTTATTTGTTTCAGGGATATGTAAGTTGGAAACATGAAGATGATAAAGTAGTGGTATTTGAAAGAGCTGGATTATTGTTTGCTTTTAATTTGCATCCAACTAAAAGTTTTCCTGATTATCGTATGGGTGTTGAAGTACCTGGTGAATACAAAATTGTATTAAATTCTGATGATCCTAGTTTTGGAGGACATAATCGTGTTGATGTTAACATTTCACATTTTACTAATCCAGAAGGTTTTGCTAATAGAAGGAACTGGATACAGGTGTTTATGATTTTTCATTTTAATATTCTGAACTGACTGATATACTTTAATTTGAAACCACAAAAGGTTCAGGCAGATCAATTTCAAATGGAGTACTTTGTTTGTATTGTTAATATGAAATCAGAGTTAACTACAGTAGAGGTTACATAGGTCATCAAACTAAACTAATATCAAAATTAAAACAACACTTATCTACATGTAAAAAATTGCAGTGCATTAGTAAAAAAAGTAAATAAAAATAAAAAGTTAGTTGCACTATCAAGCTTCTTTCATTAATTATATCTCTACTGCAGTGTTTCCCAAACTTTTAGAATCACAGCTTTCCTATTTTATCTTTATTCATACATGTATATGTACAACCTGAACAACCTAGTGTTCCTCTGGGACACCAGATGTAATTTAACGGTAATAGAAGGGAACCCCTAGTCAAAATGCCAAACAATATTGTGTACAAAACAAAATTTTTTTAGAGGTTTATGAGCTTCTACTGTTCTATGATTCAGTAGTTAATTTGTTATTTGCAATTATTTTATATTTGGTGAATCATGTTTGTTACATTTTGTGTTGGGAGATTTAGCAAACAATCTGTTAAAAAATGTTAAAAATAAACTGTGGTCTTTATAGTTATCATTCTACATCTCGCATAGACTTTTACGTTAATTATGCAATTAAAAAATTTCACTTTTCTGTAGTCATTTCAAACAGTTATATGTTTTAAAGTTATTTTATACAAACGCGTCTGCTTTTCTTCTCACTTAACTCAACTTGAGAGTATAACAATCCATGTTTGACCACAGCTCTATGTCTGTAATCAGAATTATATTATATATTTTAATTTGAAATGAGAGAGAACCTTATTAAATTCATTTATATGAAGTACACTACGCAGATGATATTTTAAGATTTATACAAATACAACATCAGAACCAAAAATAACTTTGTTGTAACAAATGAAAATACCAACTGGCTGACATATTCTAAAAAATTTGTTTTTCAAATAGACAGGTAGCTGAAATGTCCTAAGGCTGTCAAATCTCACAATAACTGATTTCTTTGTGTCAATAACCTTGGTGATCCCATCAAAATTTTTACACCATCTGTCATGTATTGCTTTTCTGTTACTAAAGTAAAATGTTAAAATCACCATAATTACCAAATAATTTCTATCCTGCTTTATTGTTAAGAGGACTGTTCACTTAATAAGTTGAATTGATGATCAAAATACTTCTAATTAATTTTTCATTAATAACAAATTTTACTGAGTTGTATCTACTAAACGAATTAAGGCCTATGCCCACAATTTTCAAAACCCATTTTATGAAAAATTTTATTACCAAAATATTTGCCCCTGACTTAAATAAGTCAGCAGGTTCTGGTGACTAACTAGAGTCCTGTTTTTCCTGATATGTTAATGGAAGTTACTTGAAATATTTTATTTATTATTAGTGGAATGTAAGTTGTCATGAAAATAATGATTTATTTGTTCTTTGATGTTAATTAAAATTAAATGGTTAATTTATCTGTATTTAGTGATTAACTGTAATTATAATTATCACAAAATAAATATAGTGCTGCATTTCTATACTGTACAAAACATCTGCCATGGGCCTTTTGTTTTTATGTTTGTCTATTACTTCACTGTAACTTTTCCAGTTTAAAAATAAATCTGAGAAATACAGAGTGTTCAACTTAAAAGAGGCCTCATCAGTTAGTTTAGTCTATAAATAGTAGTTTATTGGCAAAAAACTTAGATAATAATTTACAGAAGGTGTGGAAAATGATATTCATCCACATCTATACATTTGTCAACACACGTTTCACCTTGGTTCTGGTTACTCTTGTTAGCTATACCACCCTGTCTATTTCTTGGAAGCATTGGTAATGTTTGTCTTAATTCCTGAAAGATATTTGGATTATTCCTATAAACAATCTCTTTTAAATAACCCCTCAGAAAGAAGTCTGGACTTGTCAGATCAGGAGATCTTGGTAGCCACAATCCTTTAGAAATGATTCTTCTGTTGAAAAATTCCTGTAGCATTCCATAGTAGAGCGAGGAGTAAGGCAAGTGTTGCAGCCAACAGTCACAGTTATCCTTTTGCAGTTAGGGTATATTGGATAATTTCTTGGTAGATCGCAGTATCCACAGTTTTTAAAAAAACAAAGAAGGTCCTATTATTCATCGCCTTGAAACCGCACACATATGCCAATTTTTTTGTGGGTGGGGAAATTCAAACAAAATGTACAGGTTTCAGTACCCCAGGTCCGGTAATTTTGACTATTAACATACCGACCAAGGTGAAACTACGCTTCATCTGTGAAGAACACTTGATCTTAAATGCCAGTGTTGCCTCTAATGAAGTTCTTGAGCCATTGAGAGTAGTAAACCCTTTTAGAATAATCAGCAACAGTTAGCTCTCAGTTAGATGGAAAATCTGCATTTGATATAGATAACATTTCAGCATTCTCCTGCCTGGGGGCTGAACTTCATTAAATATTCTTTTCCTGGCTTCGTCTCTACAAATATTTATGAGGAGCTCTTATAACTGCCACTTTAATAATCTTACAACTGGCATCGTTAAAACTGACCTGGTTGGGCACATTTCTGGTCTATTACCAAACCTGTTTGTTGAAACTTTTTAACTAACTTCTTAACTACACTTTTCACTAGTGCTTCCTTTTCAAACCTCTCCCTGAACTTTTGTTGATACACAACTTGAGATTTCGTCTATAAATCAGTTTTCATCACGAATACACATACTTCAGTTAATCGCATTTTAACAAACATCAACACACCTTGTTCCAAAGCCAGTGCTCAACACAGACTGATATTACTCAAATGCAGGTAATAAACAGTCCTTCCCACTCCTGCTCCAGTAGTACCAACATCTTCACATTATTTTACTCATATCACACCAATATATGCATTTTAACAAAAATAAGCATTTAGTATAAACTACTGAGGCTGGGAGCCTCTTTTAAGCTGAACACTTTATATGGATGAGTTGCAAAGTGTAGGTGCCAATATTTTAACAGGTTTTCTTTTTTAATGTACATTTTAGTTTAAAGATAGCATAGATGATTAATTAGCAAAAATTCTGTTTCATCTTATTTTCTTTTATTAGAAAATATTTTTATAATTTGTATTTTGGTGTGGACATGATATTATATCCATATTTTCATGACTTATCCAAATATTGTTACAGAACTGTAAAATATTAATATTTTTCATTACTTTGAGTACTTTAAATATCTTTATTTATTATTATAATGCCAGATTTATTAAATTTCAATTATAAAAAATATACTACCTTAGAAAAAAATTACTAATTAAGAATAACAGGGTATCTAATCCTGGTTTAAATTCAAACTTACATAGAAAAAAAAAAATTATTATATAAATTTCACCTAAATACAAAATATTAAAACTAAATAAGACTAAATTCTAAAAAAATTAACTTGAACCTGAGGAATAACCGCAAATGCTGGCACAACATTTTTTGGTTCTAAAAAATATAACTTAAATTAAAAGATTAACCATTAAGGATATTTAACCTAACAAAAATTTACATGCGTTATAAATTTAAAGCCAAATTTTAAAACAAAAATCAAATTTTTTTAAAACCATATTTAAGGGGGACCTTAGCTCCAAAAATTTAGACAACAAATAAAACAAATTACATTCAAAAAAGGATCTCCTCCCTTGAGCAAACTTAACTTCAAGCTACCCCTAACTGAAGTTAAATAAAATTATAGCTTAAACCAGTTTATAAAATCAAAAGCTAATAATTTAAAATAAAGAAATATTAAATAAAGCTACCCCTAACATTATCTAATTTAAATAAAAAACAGTAGTTAAATAAAGTAAAAGTAAACTTAAAAGTTGATAACCAAACGCCACACGAATATAAGATAAAGCTACCCCTAAAATTATCATAATTTTCATATAAAAAAAAAACAATGGTTCAAAATATATAAAAATAAACTTAAAAGTTGATAACCAAAAGCCACACGAATATAAGATAAAGCTACCCCTAACATTATCATAATTTTATATAAAAAAAAGCAATGGTTCAAAATATATAAAAATAAACTTAAAAGTTGATAACCAAAAGCCACACGAATATAAGATAAAGCTACCCCTAACATTATCATAATTTTCATATAAAAAAAAAAGCAATGGTTCAAAATATATAAAAATAAACTTAAAAGTTGATAACCAAAAGCCACACGAATATAAGATAAAGCTACCCCTAACATTATCATAATTTTATATAAAAAAAAGCAATGGTTCAAAATATATAAAAATAAACTTAAAAGTTGATAACCAAAAGCCACACGAATATAAGATAAAGCTACCCCTAACATTATCATAATTTTCATATAAAAAAAAAACAATGGTTCAAAATATATAAAAATAAACTTAAAAGTTGATAACCAAAAGCCACACGAATATAAGATAAAGCTACCCCTAACATTATCATAATTTTATATAAAAAAAAGCAATGGTTCAAAATATATAAAAATAAACTTAAACAATAAATAATCCTGGTGTCAAAAATAATAACAGTATAATAATAAATTTGTTTTTAAAGAACCAAAATAAATACTTAAATAAAACATATGTAATTATTTTATTAAACTAAACCTTAAGATAAAAATTAGACCATGAGCTTTTTTTTTTTTTTTTTTTTAATAATTATATATTTTTAAATACACTTATCATAATATAATTATATTCCTTAGGTTTTTCAAACTTTAAAATTTATTTAAATGAATAAAATTATTTTTAATAAAATCCTATTTAATTTGATTAAAAGTTAATTTAAATTAAATCCTTATGAAATAGGTATTTAATTTAAATTTAAAATAATTTTAATTAAATATCTTATTGATGTATTTAATTAAATAATTTATTTTAGATGATTATCTTTACAAAAACTATTTTACATTAAATTAAAAATATATATTAGATTAAGATCTTTATTTAAATATAAGAGGTTATCTATTATATAATAAATTTTTTAATTTATATAACACTTATGAATTAAAATATTATATTTAATAAGATTAAGTATTAAAGGGAGAAATAGTTATATTTAAATAAATATATTACTATATATAATATATATATTATAATATAACTATCTTTTTTCTTTTTTGTAACATAATAATTAATCAATTGAATGATATAATATAAATCTTATTATAACGAAAAAATTTTTGTTGAAAAATCAAACTCAAAAATTAAAAATTGCAAAAAATTGTAAAAAAATTGCAAAAAAACCAAATAAGCAAATAATGTACCGTATAAAAAAAATGATATATAAAAAAAAAAGGAAAAAAATAATGGATTTTTATACTCAAGCAAGATGCCTGATTAAAGGATTACTTTGATGAAGTAAATTAAGTGAAACCTCACTCATGCTAAATTGTAAAATCCAGAATTAAACTGAAACTAAAGAAATCAAAATTCTTAATGCATCACACATCCTTTTACAAAAAGATAAGCTAAATTAAGCTTATGGGTTCATACCCCATCGATGAATAAATTCTCTTTTTAATTAAAATAAATTTATCAAAAACAATATTTATCACAACAATAACTGTAAGAATTATTATAACAATATCCTCCAACAGAATAATATTCTCATGAATATCTATAGAAATTAATTTAATTTCTTTTCTACCACTTTTAAAAAAAAGAAATAAAATAAATGAACAATCTATAAAATATTTAATTATTCAAAGAATATCATCATCAATTATAATAACCTCAATAATTATTAATGCCATCATTAACTGCCCCATTAATGAAAGAATTTTAATAATAATGAGAATTTTAATAAAAATAGGTATAATCCCATTCCACCTATGAGTACCAAGAATCATACAAATGATAAGATGAGAGATATGCATAATAATGATAACTATACAAAAAATCATTCCTACAATTATTGCAACCCAAATAACCAGAATCAAATTAATAATAACATCAATAATTATATCAATAATCATGGCACCAATCTCAGGAATAAAACAAACATCACTAAAAAAATTAATAGCATATTCATCAATTTCAAATTCACCAGTAATAATCTTTTCATTAACAATTTCAAAACAACAATTTATTCTTCTACTAATTATATACACCATAATCAACTTAACCATAATAAACACATTCAAAAAAAATAATATCAATCTTTTAAACCAAATTAATAATCAAACAAATTTAACAAAAACATCTCTAATAATTTCATCATTATCAATAAGAGGTATACCCCCAACTACAGGATTTTTAATAAAATGAATAATTATAAAATCAACAATTTGAATAGCACCAACAATTCCATTAATTATATTAATTTCATCAATTATGTCAACATTCATATACTTGAACATAATAATCCCTACAATAACCAAATCAAATTAATAAAAAATAAAAAAAATAATAAAAAAAGAATCAATTATCCCAATTATTTTAAATTTAATAGGAATTCCAATAATAATAATTTTTAAATTAAACTAAAAAGAAGGATTTAAGTTAAAAAAACTATTAACCTTCAAAGTTAAAATTATTATTATAAATAAGCCTTAGCAAGTAAATGCACCTCTATATTTGCAATATAGAATCATAATTGAATACAAGACAAATAATGAGAGGTTTAAAACGTTAAATAAATTTACAATCTATCACCTAAATCAGCCATCCCATTCTCAATGAATAAATGAATATTTTCAACAAATCATAAAGATATCGGAACTCTTTATTTTATTTTTGGGCTCTGAGCTAGATTACTTGGAACAATAAGAAGAATAATTATCCGATTAGAATTAATACAACCAGGATCAATAATTAAAAATGACCAAATTTACAACACCATCGTAACATCACACGCATTCATTATAATTTTCTTTATGGTAATACCAATCATAATTGGAGGATTTGGAAACTGACTAGTACCTATAATAATTGGTGCACCAGACATGGCATTCCCACGAATAAATAACATAAGATTTTGATTATTACCACCATCAATCACACTTCTAATTGCAAGATCAGTTGTAGGGTCAGGATCAGGAACAGAATGAACTGTTTATCCTCCTCTCTCAGCCCAAATTGCACACTCAGGACCTTCAGTAGACTTAACTATCTTTTCTCTTCACATCGCAGGACTAAGATCAATTATAGGAGCAATTAATTTTATTTCAACAACAATAAATATACGACCAAAAGGAATAACTATAGAAAAAATACCCCTTTTCTGTTGATCAGTCCTAATTACAGCAATTCTACTACTAGTATCATTACCAGTATTAGCTGGAGCAATCACAATACTATTAACAGACCGAAACTTCAATACTTCATTTTTTGACCCCACCGGAGGGGGAGACCCAATCCTATACATACACTTATTCTGATTCTTTGGACATCCAGAAGTATATATTTTAATCCTACCAGGATTTGGTTTAATTTCCCACATTATTACTAACGAAAGAGGTAAGATAATAACATTTGGTCATGTAGGAATAATTTATGCAATACTAGCAATTGGTATTGCATAAATGTATGAGCACACCACATATTTACTGTAGGTATAGATATTGACACACGAGCATACTTCACCTCCGCAACTATAATTATTGCAGTACCAACAGCAATTAAAATTTTCAGATGAATAGCCACAATACAAGGAATAACAAAAAAAAAATCACCCCAAATAATTTGATCCATAGGATTTGTATTTCTATTCACTATTGGAGGACTAACAGGAGTAATTCTAGCCAACTCTTCAATTGACGTAATTTTACATGATACGTACTATGTTGTAGCCCACTTTCATTATGTGCCATCAATAGGAACAGTATTCGCTATTATAGCAAGAATCATTCACTGATTCCCACTAATAACAAGTATAAGAATAAATAAAAAATGATTAAAAATTCAATTTTCAACCATATTTTTAGGAGTAAATATAACATTCTTCCCACAACACTTTTTAGGTTTAGCAGGAATACCACGACGATACTCAGATTACCCAGATAATTGCATGACATGAAACATAATTTCATCCATAGGATCATTAATTTCAATAATCAGAATTATAATATTTATATTTATTATATGAGAAGCCATAGCATTTAAACGAATTACAATCTTTAAAAATAACAAATCATCATCAATTGAATGATTTTCAATTACACCACCCCCTGAACACTCATTTAATGAATTGCCACTAGTATCTAAACCATTCTAAGAGTGGCAGAAAATTGCCATGAACTTAAAATTCATTAATAAATTAAAAAGTAATTTCCTTATAAATATCATCATGAATAAAATTTAACATAATAAATAGAGTCAGACCAATTATAGAACAACTACTAAATTTCCATGATCACATTATAATAATTTTATTATCAATTACAGTAACAGTAACAATTATAATAGCAACAATAACAAAAAATAAATTATCAAATAATATATTAACAGAAAATCAAATAATAGAAACAATCTGAACAACAATACCAGCAATCATTTTAATTTTTATCGCTATCCCATCAATTAAAACCTTATACCTAATAGAAGAAGTAATTAAACCATCAATTACTATTAAAACAATTGGACATCAATGATACTGATCCTATGAATATTCAGACTCCAAGAAAATAGAATTTGAATCATATATAAAACCACAGAATGACTTATCATCATTCCGACTAATCGAAGTAGATAACCGAATAATCATCCCATTCTCAACACAAATCCGAATAATCGTATCATTATCCGATGTAATTCACTCCTGAACAATTCCATCAATAGGAGTAAAAATAGACACAATCCTAGGACGACTTAATCAAATTAGCCTAATAACTAAAAACCCAGGAGTATTTTTCGGACAATGTTCAGAAATCTGTGGAATAAATCACAGATTTATACCAATTACTATAGAAAGAATTAATATAAAATCATTCATAAATGAATAAAAACATAAAACTAATAAACATTAAGTGACTGAAAGAAAGTAATGGTCTCTTAAACCAAAATATAGTAAACATCGAATACTCTTAATGAAAGAAGCTAGTTTAAAAAAAACATTTAACTGTCAAATAAAAAATACATTTAATGTGCATCTTGATTCCACAAATATCTCCTATTATATGAAACATTATATTAATAATAACAACAGCCACAATCATAATAAACATAACAAAATTATTCTTTATAACTAATCTAAATCCAAACAAAAAAATAAAAATAAATATTAACTGAAAATTATAACTAGACTATTTTCAACATTTGACCCAACAACTAAACTTTTACAAAGAAACTGAATAATTATAATAATAACAACAATAATTTTACCAAAATGATACTGAACCAAAAAATCTTGAATAAATATAATAATAAAAATAATAGAAAAAAAACTAATAAATGAATTTAAATTAATAACTCACCAAAAAGAAATTCTAATCATAGTAATATCAATCTTTACATTTATCATAATCAGAAATATAATAGGACTAATCCCTTATGTATTTACATCTACAAGACATTTAGTATTATCAATATCAATTGCATTACCAAGTTGAATTATAATTACAACATACAGATGAAAAAACTTCACAAATGAAATATTTAAACACATGTTACCAAAAGGAACACCATCAGCCATTTCACCAATAATAATTCTAATCGAAACCACAGGAAATATTATTCGACCAATCTCACTAGCTGTTCGATTAACAGCAAATATAATTGCAGGTCACCTACTAATAACCCTATTAGGAAACACATCATCTATTAAAATACTAATATTCGTTATACCAATTCAAATAACCCTAACAGCATTTGAAACAGCAATTTCAATAATTCAAGCATACGTATTTGCCACACTTGTAACTCTTTATTCTAGAGAAGTGCCTTATGAAAAAAATCATCCATTCCACATAGTAACAAAAAGACCGTGACCAATTATGCTATCAATAAATGTAATAACAATATTAACAGGAACTGTAAAATGAACCCAAACAAAAGAATATAACCTAATAATATTAGGATTAACCTTATCAACAATGACAATAATATTATGATGACGAGACGTCACACGAGAAGCAACATTCCAAGGAAATCATACAAATAAAGTAAAATCACTAATAAAAATAGGAATAATTATATTCATTATCTCAGAAATAATATTCTTTGTATCATTTTTCTGAATATTCTTTCACTCAAGACTAGCACCATCAATCGAAATTGGAATAAACTGACCACCAAAATCCATTAAACCATTTAATCCATTAGAAGTTCCTCTACTAAACACAATTATTTTAATTTCATCAGGAATTACAGTAACATGAGCACATCACAGAATCTTATTAAATAAATTATCAATATCAAATAAATCATTAATACTAACCATCATTCTAGGATTATATTTTACATTTCTACAAAAATGAGAATATCAACAATCAACCTTCACAATAGCAGACTCAATTTATGGATCATCATTTTCTCTAACTACAGGATTTCACGGCATTCGTGCAATTGTAGGAACAACCTTCATTATAATCTCAGTGGTACGATGCATAAAAATACATTTCTCAGCCAGACATCACCTAGGTTTAGAATCAGCAATCTGATACTGACATTTCGTAGACGTAATTTGATTATTCCTTTATCTTTCAATTTACTGATGAGGAAAATAATAATAATCTTTTTAGTACAAAAAGTATAATTAGCCTCCAACTAATAGATTAAAAAAATTAAAAAGATAATCAAAATTGCAATTACAATAATTTTACTAAGATCAATCATTATTATAATAATAATATTCACAATATTAATCTCTAAAAAAAATAAAATAAGACGAGAAAAAATTCACCATTCGAATGCGGATTTGCAAAAATATCATCAACACGAAAATCATTTTCTACTCACTTCTTTTTAATTGCAACAATCTTCTTAATCTTCGATATCGAAATTTCAATAATCATACCGATATTCTCAACAAAAATAATAATTATAGAAGAATGAATGATTTCATCAACAATTACAATATTGATCTTAATTATAGGACTTATACATGAATGAAAAATAGGAATACTAGAATGAAGAAATTAAGGAGAATAGTTAAATATAACATTTACTTTGCAAATAAAAATTATTGAATAATCAGTTTCTCTTAAATAGAATAAAGAAGTAAAATTACAATTAATTTCGACTTAATTTTAAGGATAATCCTCATACTCAACTTAACTAAAGCTAAATAGAAGCTATTCACTGTTAATGAAAAAATTGATTATATCCAGTTAAAAGAATAAAAAGTAAAGGAGCCGCTAACTACCTTTCAAGTGAAATCACTTTATTCTTATTTATATAGTTTAAAAAAAAAAATACACTTTCAATGTATAATAAATAAATTTTATAAATGTCCAGAGAAAAAATTCATAATAACAATTTCAATGTTAGGCTTTTAATTAAGCTACCCGAACAAAAAAAAAAAATAATAAATAAAAAAAAAAAATAAAAATAAAAATAAAACTTAAGAATATTTAAAGTAAACTTATCAAAAAAAAAACCTAACCATTGCAAAAATCCAACTAAACCACCAGAAACAAAATATTCTAATCAACCCACATCAACTAATCTATAACTAAAATAACAAAAACTAAAAAATCGATTTAAAAAAAACCTGAAGAATAAAATCTTAAAAACCACATAGAACTAAAAAAAAAAAATAATAAACAAAAATAAAGGAATTAACTTAAAATCAAAAGACAAAACAAAAAAAAAATCATCCTCAAATAACCAAAACATAAAAGAACCAACAAATAAACAAGAAAAATATAAAAAAGAAGAGAAATATTTATAAAAAAACTGTAACAAAAATTAATATAAGGAAAAAAAAAGAATTGGAAGAAAATAAATAATAAATTAAACGTAAACTGTAAATAAAAGTAACACCAACAAAAAAAAAAAAAAAAAAAAAAATTCTATAATCAAATAAAAAAAAAAACTCTAAAATAAAATCCTTTGAATAAAACCCAGAAAAAAAGGGAAATCCACATAAACAAATCGAAAAAAAAATGCTGAACTAACATAAGGACATTGCTTTACCAACCCACCCATAAATCGAATATCTTGACTACCTAAAAAACAATGAATAAAATTTCCAGAACACAAAAAAAGTAACGACTTAAATAAGGTATGAATCAACAAATGAATAAAACAAAGAGTTAAAGAACCTAGAGAAAGAGTAAAAAACATAAATCCTAATTGTCTAAGAGTAGAAAAAGCAATAATCTTTTTTAAATCATTTTCTAAACAAGCAGCAAACCCAGATAAGACTATTGTAACCAAAGAAATAATTATTAAAAAATAAGTATCACAAAATAAAATAAAATAATTAAGTAAACACCAGAAGTTACTAAAGTAGAAGAATGAACTAAAGAAGAGACAGGAGTAGGAGCTGCTATAGCTGAAGGCAACCAAACACAAAATGGAAACTGAGCACTTTTAGTAAAAGAAGCAAACAAGACCAAATAAACCAAAATAATAAAATCATTATTAAAAAAATTAATATAAAAAATATAATGAAAAGAACCAAAATTAATAAATAAACCTAAACACAAAATTAAAAACACATCACCAATACGATTTATCAATAAAGTAATAAGGCTAGAATACAAAGAAACTCTATTTTGATAATAAATAACTAAACAATAAGACACCAATCCTAATCCATCTCAACCCAACAATAAACAAATAAAATCAGGCATTAAAATAAAAAAAAAACCATTCTTAAAATAAATAAAAAAACAAAATAATAATAACGAACTAAATTTAAATCACCCCTTATGTAACCGAGACTATAGAATAAAACACAACCTCTAATTAAAAATACAAAAGACATAAAAAACAAAAAATTCAATAAAAAAAAAAAATTAAACTTATAGAAAAGGAATTTAAAAAAAAAATAATCACTCAAAAAAAAAACAAGATCATACTCAAACAAATAAATACCAAAAAAAAAAGAAAAAAAGAGATTGTAGCAGAAAAACATAGCCTATCCTCAAAAAGATCTTTAACATCACAAATCAAAATTTAAAATTAAAATAAATAAGCAAAAAAAAAAAAAAAGTCAAACATTATATAAAAAATAGGAAAACAATGAAGAAGAAGAATATAAAATTCACGAACACAACAAGAATTAATTAAAATTAAATCACCAGAATATAAACCATGCTGAGTTAAAGAAAAAATCATAACTCTATAACAAGCAGAAAAAAATTAAATAAATATCAAAAAAATAACTGAAAAAAATCTTCATCTTAAAATAGAAATAATTAAACAAACCTCAGAAAATAAATTTAATCTGGGAGGACAAGATATATTTATAACACAAAACAAAAATCAAAAGAAACTAAGTGAAGGTAAATAGTTAAGTAACCCCCTAACAATAAAAAATCTTCGGCTTCCTAACCGATCATAAATAATACCAATTAAAAAAAAAAGACCAGATGAAACAAAGGCATGAGCAACTATAAAAGATAATGAACCGATAAACCCAAGACCAGATATAGTGAATAATCCACAAATAACCAAACTTATGTGACAAACAGAAGAATAGGCAACAAGCACCTTTAAATCTCTTTGAATCATACAAAATATTCTAACAAAAAAACAACCAAATAAACAAATACTAACAAAAAAATAACCATAATTAAATAAAAAATAATAAATATAACCTAAACAACGAATAAATCCATAGCCACCCAGCTTTAATATTACACCAGCTAAAATTATAGAACCTGAAGTAGGCGCCTCAACATGAGCCCTAGGCAACCATAAATGAAATCCAAATAAAGGAAACTTAATCAAAAAAGAAAATAAAATAATAAACATCAAATAATTATTTAATAAAAAATCAAAAAATAAATAATTAAAATAACCATAAAAACTATTTAAATAAAAAATTCTAAACAAAAAGGGAAAAGAACCAAAAAGAGTATAAAAAATTTAAAAAAATCCTGCACTTAAATGCTCAGGCTGATATCCTCATCCAAAAATCAATAAAAATAAAGGAATTAATCTACACTCAAAAAAAAAATAAAAAATCAAAAAAATCAATAACAATAAAATCCAAAAATAAAAAAAATAACAAAAAATGGAAACAAAAAATATAAATCTTAGATAACAAATCAAAATAATAATGTAAATAAACAGATAACAAAACAACAATAAAAATTCAAATACTTAAACAACAAAAAATATATGAAACCCTATCAATTATAAAAAAATAAGAAATAGAAACAAAAAAATCAAAAAAAAAAAAAAAAAAAACAAACAAACCCACTAAATAAACAAATCAATTATTTAAGACACAAAAAAGGATTAAAGAAAACAAAAAAAAATAAATTTTAACATAAGGTCAATCTATCTAAATAATCTCTTCTAGAATTACGAATTAAAAAAACCAATAAAGAAAGTCCTAAAACACCATCACAAACCCCAAACACCAAATAAATAACTAAAAAATAATAATCAAAATCAAAATAACCTATAAACCCAAAAATAAAAAAAAAAGAATAAAGTAATAAATATTCAAGTCCCAAAAGACACAAAAGAAAATGCCTACGAACAAATAAAAAAATAATTAATCTAAAAAATAACCAAAAAAATAACATAAGTAAAGTTTAGGATAGTTTAAAAAAAACAATGATCTTGTAAATCATAATTTAAAAAAAATTTATCTAAACAAAATCAGTAAAGAAAAAATCATCTTTAGTATCCAAAACTAATATTTTATATTAAAATACTTACTGAATTTTCACAAAATATTTAATTTTATCAAATATTATTACATCTCCAATACTTAAACACCCTATATCATTAGGATCAATACTAATTTTCCAAACAGCCCTAATGTGCAGAAATAATTTAATAATAATTAAATCATCTTTACATCATATTCTTAACAACAGTAGGAGGACTGATAATTATATTCATATATATATATATATCAAGAATTGCATCAAATGAAAAATTCAAACCAAGAACAAAAATTTTCTCAATCTGAATATTAGTTACATTAATTTCTATTATATTAAGAAACTTAGATCCAACCCAAGAAATAATCACTAAATTTAATGAAATAAAAGAAATAACTAATGAACTAACTGAAGAAAAATCAACAAGAAAATTTTTTAGAATATATAAAATAAATATTACACCTACAATAATATTAATCCTAATTATTACAATAATCTCAGTAAACAACATCGTAAGAACATTTGAAGGGCCACTTAAAAAAACTTATGTTTAAACCAATACGTAAATTAAGACCAATTAATTCCTTTTTAATTGATTTACCAAGACCATCAAATATTTCATTATGATGAAACTTTGGATCACTTCTAGGAATATGCTTAATAATTCAAATTATTTCAGGATTATTTCTAGCAATACATTACTCACCAAGAATTGATAAAGCTTTTAAAAGAATTGTGCACATTACCCGAGAGGTAAATTACGGATGAATAATTCGAAATATTCACGCAAATGGTGCATCATTATTCTTCATTTTAATTTTTATACACACAGGACAAGGAATATATTATGGATCATTTAAATTAAAAAAAAACATGAATATCAGGATCGTTAATTCTTTTAACATTAATAGCAACAGCATTTATAGGATATGTATTACCATGAGGTCAAATATCCTTTTGAGGAGCAACAGTAATTACAAATTTAATTTCAGCAATTCCTTACATAGGAGAAATAGTAGTACAATGAGTGTGAGGAGGATTTGCTGTAGATAACCCTACACTAAATCGATTCTTCACATTCCACTTCATTTTACCATTCATCTTATCAACAATAGTAATATTACACCTAATATTCCTACACGAATCCGGATCATCAAACCCACTAGGTATAAAAAACAATATTGACAAAATTCCATTCCACCCCTACTTCACAACAAAAGATATTTTAGGAATAGTAATAACAATAATAATTTTTACAATAATAATTAATTTAAATCCATTCCTCACCATAGATCCAGAAAATTTTTTACCAGCAAATCCACTAAGAACACCTCCACACATTCAACCCGAATGATACTTTCTATTCGCATATGCAATTCTACGATCTATCCCTAGAAAATTAGGAGGAGTAGTAGCACTAATAATATCAGTTATAATTATTATATCAATACCATTCTCAATAAAAATAAAATTTCAAACAAGATCATTCTACCCAATTAATAAAATAATATTCTGAACTATAGTAAATACATTTATTTTACTCACATGAATTGGAGCACGACCAGTAGAAGAACCATATATTATCACAGGACAAATCTTAACCACAATTTACTTTTAATTTTTTATTACCTATCCCATCTCTGTAAGGATATGAGATAAATTATAAGTTATAAGTTAATAAGCTCAAAGCAATATAACTTGAAATTATAGGAAAGTATAAAATACTATTAACTTTTTTCTTCACCTTAAAATAATGAAAAACAAAAAAATTCTAAAAAAAATAAAAACCAAAATATAATTTAAAGTAACAGGTAAATAACTCCTTCAACACATATATATTAATTTATCATAACGATAACGAGGAAAAGAACCACGAACCCATACAAAAAAATAAATAAGAAAAATAACCCTAATAAAAAAAAAAAATTATACAATCACCCCCCAAAAAAATTAAACAAGTAAAAAATCTCATAAACATTATATTTCTATATTCAGATAAAAAAAATAAAGAGAATCTAAATGATCTGTACTCAACATTAAATCCAGAAACCAACTCCGACTCACCTTCAGAAAAATCAAATGGAGAACGATTAGTTTCAGCCAAAATACAAGAAAGAAAAATTATAAATAAAGGAAAACAAAAGAAAATAAATCAAATATCCAACTGAAAATAATAAAAATAATTCAAATTAAAAGACTCACAATATAAAATAAAACAAAAAATAACTAAAAAAAAAACAACTTCATAAGAAATTCTTTGAGAAATTCTACGCATACAACCCAATAAAGAATAAACAGAATTAGATGATCAACCAGCAATTATAATAAAATAAACCCCCAAACCAGAACAACAAAAAAAAAAAGACAATAAGAAAATCCAACAAAATTAAAACTAAAAGGAAATATTAACCAAAAGATTAAAGAAACAGAAAGACCCAAAATAGGTACAAAAAAATAAATTAAATAATTTCCAAAAACAAGAAAATAAAATTCCCTTCTAAATAACTTTAAGGCATCTCTAAAAGGCTGTAATAAACCAAATAAACCGACCCTGTTAGGACCCTTACGAAATTGAATATAACCTAAAATCCTGCGTTCAAACAAAGTAAAAAAAGCAACACCCAAAAGAATAAAAACAAATAAAAAAAAGAACTAAGAATAAACATTTACTAACTGTAAAAATACATTATTAAATTCTAAATTTAAAGCACTTAAATCTGCCAAATTAGTAAATAAATTATTATATTAGCAAAAATCCTTTCGTGCCAATTAGAATAAATTAAAAGAAGATAGAAACCAACCTGGTTCACGCCGGCTTGAACTCAGATCATGTAAAATTTTAAAGGTCGAACAGACCTAAAACTGTAAAACCTACCCCACAGAAACTTTTAATCCAACATCGAGGTCGCAAACAAATCTATCAATAAGAACTCTCCAGATTTATAACGCTGTTATCCCTAAGGTATCTTAATCTTTTAATCAAAATAAAGGATCAAATGTACATATAAAAATGTAAAAAAAAAATAAAGATTAAAATTTTATTTGTCACCCCAACAAAATTTAATTAATAAAAATTTAAAAAATAAACTAAAAAAAAAAAAATTAAAAAATAAAATAAAGATCTATAGGGTCTTATCGTCCCTCTCCTAAATTTAAGCTTTTTAACTTAAAAATAAAATTCAAACTAAATTTTAAAAATAAAGTATAATTTTCGTCAACCCCTTCATTCCAGACCTCAATTAAAAGACTAATTATTATGCTACCTTAGCACAGTCAAAATACTGCGGCTATTTAAACCATTGAGCAGGCCAAACCTTAAATAAATTACAAAAGGACATGTTTTTGATAAACAGGCGAAATTATTTTTTGCCTAATTCATAAATAAAATTTTTAAATCTACTAATTTAATCATAATTAAAAATAAAAAAATTAATTAAAATCCAGTAAAAAAATAAATATAAAAAAAAAACCTAATTTAATCTACAACGAACTTTAAATGATGAAAGATTCTAATCCAACAAGAAAAAGAAAAAAAAATAAATTATATAAAAAAAAGAGCTTATCCACCTTAATATAAAATCTCAAAATGAAAAAAAAAAATAAAATTAACAAAAAGAAATTCTCGATTAAATCAATTTACCAGATAACCAGATATAAAAAGAAATGAATTTCATATCGAAACAATCCCAAACTTATAAATAATTATTCCACAATAAAATACAGATTGAGATAGATCTTCACTATTCGGGAAAAAAAATAAATTTAAAAAATTAATTAACCCTGATACAAAAGGTACTAAAAAAAATTATTATTCTAAAATAAAATGTATTTATCCAATACTGTACAATTAACTAAATTAAAAAAAATCAAATAAAAAAAAGAAAGACACAAAAAAAATTTTTTCAAAAAAAAAAAAAAAAAAACCCTATCAGACTCAACTGAATTGAACAGTAAAAAATCTTATTGTAAATAAGAATAAACCGAAGTCCGATTCTAGATACACTTTCCAGTACATCTACTTTGTTACGACTTATCTCAATTTATGAGAGTGACGGGCGATATGTACATAATTAAGAGCAAAATTCAAAAAATTTATTAAAAAAAATTACTATTAAATCCAAATTCAAATTTAATCAAATTAAAAAATCAAAAAACAAAAATCAATGTAACCCATAATAACCTTCTTATAACTGCATCTTGACCTAACATAAATCTTTAAAAAGAAAAAGAAAATAAATTTTCATTACACTCAACGACAGAGATATACAAGAAAAAAAAGGTACAAAAAATCGTGGAATATCATTTAAATTACAGGTTCCTCTAAAAAGATTTAAAAACCGCCAGATCTATTAAATTTCTATTAAATTTTATTTTATTTTGGTTAATTTTTATATCCTGCTCAAATGTATGAGTTTCAAACATATTTTGTGGCTTAGAAAATTGGCTTTTAATTTGTCATTTTGATGTATTCTAACTGTCATGTACTAAGTATCACTTGTACTTTTGAAATGAATTGTTTCATACCTATATCATGAAATTTATGTGACTGGAATTACTGGAACACAGATAAACAAAATGTAGCAAATTTAAAAAATTAATTTCTCTCAGAAAAATGTTTATTAAGCAATTACAAGTACAGATCAATGGTTTGGTTACCAAATCTTTCAGCTTTATTTTTGGTGGTTCAATGGTGGAGGTTTTAGAGATGAACCTGTTCTGCTTTTCAGTATAATCTAAGACAATGCAAAGTTCATAAAACTTTATGTAAAAGAAGGTTTCTTGTTCATTAAAAAGGTAAGCAGGATATAAAATTACTTTTCAGATGTGAACAGTACTGGTAGTGGACCACACCTTTCATTGGAAAGGAGCTATGAGGTAAATACTTGTAGTTCATGAATAGTCACATCTCTCCCCTTGTTTCCTGATCTAAACAAATTATAACATGTTCATCTTATGTTTTGAGTAAAGGTTTATTAAAAAACCTGCATTGGAATCACCAAAATTGTAATCTACGTAGCACCAGACTAGTGTTGATGTAACTAATATTTTTATTACTGTGTGTGAGTCAGTTAACGTAGAAGTTAGAAATATTTTTCGAGTTTGGAAAAATATTTGCAGAATGAACTGTATTATATATTAGTTTGCAAATTATAGATGTTAATAATAATGTGAAGTGCTTAGTCATTTGTCAGAAATAATAATTTTTAAATCGAACAAACTGCCAAACTTAGGTACATTATAGAAAGGATAGAATTAAAGTTTTACAAAATTTTACTTTTGGAAATACTAATTTCGTAATAACTAGTATTTTAAGTAATCTTCAGTTCAATACTGTAAGTACTGACTGTTCAATACTATTACTACTGAACTCAGGTACTTTAAGTGCATACAGCATAAGTACATAAACTGTATTTATAGTGAATTAATTGGCAGTAAGCAATACTTGTGTCAGATACAAAGAGTAGTAAAATGAGTTGCAGTTAAATTACTGAAATCACTTGAATGCAAATATTTATTAATTGCAAACCCAATTTAGACATGTTCAATCCCCAAAAATATCAGGTTTTTTATTGTTTAACAATTTCCTTACTTCTTACTTTATAAGAAACCCATTAAAAAAAAAAATTTTATTTTTTTATTTTGTTTTTAGAAGTAAGATCTTTGATGATTACACCACTAAAAAAAAATATTCAGTTATTCCTAGTGCAGATTACTGATTAATGAATAGACAGATTAATAATTTGCTGTATTGTGAATGAAATCAGTTAAGCAGCTACATTTTGGTTGAATATTATTCACTAGTATAGATATTATCATCTGTGGATTGTTATAAATTATACAAAATGATTATTGCATACTATAAATTATTGTAGTATGCCGCTATAAACAATTTGTATTATTATTTTTTAAATTAACTAAGTAATGCAGGTCAATGGCTTAATTGCTGGTAGTATTGGCTGATGTCAGTTGTATTATATTTTCACTATTTTGTTTTATTTAAATTTCAATAAAGGTTAATTTTTAAAACGTTTGCCGTTCATTTACTTGGATTTGTTCAAAATTAAATTCTCATAAAATATTTTTAAGTTTGGTGGCTCTATAAATCTTATTTCGATTGTAAAAAAAGAAGCTTTTGACATTTTAATTTTTTAAAAAAATTATTATATAACAATCCACAGTTTTGCGACAGTCTATAGCTTTGGAACCCAGTTTCTTTTAAATTCTTATTTTTTAAGTCAAATTATATTTAAAACCACATAATTGCCATTCATAGAAATATAATACAGTAATTTACATTTATCCTAGAAACTGGAAAAAATGTTTCAGTAGCCAATGTTGGAAAGCAAATATATTATACCTGCACTAACATGAGATTATTTTTTTATTTTAACTTATAAAATCCATTTCTGAAGTATGTTTGTTTTCTCATGGGATACTATAATCTGTATATATGTATTTTTATTGTATTGTTTTAACAGTGATTCTGACATTTTTTAATCATATGTTTCTGTTTCTAGGCTTATCTTCCATCTAGAGTCGCATTAGTTTTTGCCATAGTGTAATGAAACTACTTAAACCATATTCCAGATTTGGAAACTATTAGCTTTATTATTGGATTACTATTAGGTTTATTTTTAATTTATCCAACTGTTATGAATTTTAATTTTTTGTTGCCATAAAAACTTTTTGTAGCATTTTTACTTACTATTTATAAAGAACTTGCAAGAAATATTCACATTTGTGAGATTAGTTATTTATATTTATAGTACCAAAGGATTTGACCTTGCATTATTTAAATAACTTTTTAAAATACTTAGATGTAAAAATATCACATATTTGTTTGTATATAAGGAGTTATATATTTGAAGGATATATATATATTATGTGTTCAGTTTTATATAAAAAATATTAAAAAATTTAGTATTTAAATTAAATTTATTTTTACATAAATTAAATATTTATATATTTTTTCTATAGTTGTTGGAAGTATAATATTAATAAATATAAAGTATTTATTTTGTTAATAAGGAAGAATTAATTATTTGTCTTGAAATATATTCTGAAAAGAAAGCTGATCTTTTTCATTAGTAGGGAAAATTTTTTATTACCCTGTAATCTTTTCCTCCTGTCAGTTATGCTTACACTTTGTGATAAAATAATCAGAATTCTTGGAATTTTGTATCATCCAAATTTGCTGTGACCAGTTATCTGCATTTTATTTTAATAACATTAACCTTTTTTAGATGCATTGTGATCATCTTTTATTACTTGCATAATTAATTTACTCAAGGTAAGATTACACTCATAATGTAATTATAAGTACATATTTTGTAATGCATAAATTCCTTGAAGATGTATGAATTCTACAAAATTGATAGGGAATTTAATTAAAATGATAAGCATTATTTTTTTTACTATTGCCCCATTAATTCTCAGCCAGATAGAAATCAACCATTTGTTGGGATTTGCCTTATCACACTAGACTCCATATAATCTTTTCAAAAAAATTTACGGCTGAGGAGTCAGAGGGAAAAGAATGGAAGATATCACGCATCGGCATTTGTGTGGTTTTTCATTTGTGTGGCGGCAAATGCACAGTGAATTTGGCTTTAGCTGACTGCATGGTCCATGCACCATATTATTTGACACTATCAAATAATTCAGGATCCATGTTGGTATTGGATAACTTTGCTGAAATAATCAAATCAGTGTCATTAAGATAAACTTTTTCCTTTAGCCAAACTAGGATATGCTAATGAGGCAGACTTCGCTTCTGCCATTTTACATAGTACATCCAAGAAACAACATCTGAAGAAATTCCATGGCGAACAATAACATCCATCAATTTTGAAAGCTTTTGTTTAGACAATCTGGAGATAACATCGTGGCGATCAGAAGCTTGCTCGTTACCTTTCAAAATAATTTCAATTTTGGCCATTTTGGGTTGCATGTAAAGGTAATAAATAGATCTGGAGGGCCGTATTTTCAAATATAAGACATGGCATCCTGTGTATACTCGTGCTTGTCGTGGACTGCCTGTAAATGATGATGATAAATACACATTTTTTTTACCTGTATCTGAAACTGGAACATCTGATTATATCGCGTCTTCAATGTGAATCTCAAACGTCACATCTCAATGTGAATCTCATCTTCACATCTCAAACGTTTTTGATTTAGTGTGACATACAATAGTCTTTCACTTTTGATTTTTACATACATATCTACGATGAATTGATTTAAGAGTTGTCTGTATTTCAAAATTTAGTTGTGGTTAGCTCTTATTATTAAGCGAGAGCAATAAAATGATTGAGATGAGATTTTCTTTATTACTCCAGTAGTAGGTGACTTTGAACATAATTGAAGTAGTATCCTTCACACCCTTTCCAAAAAAAGTTAATGGGTATTGAAGGCAGTCATATGATCTGTGCGTTTCTGAAATTTGCTGTGAAGTTCTATCTTGTTGATGTAGAACAATATGGATGTACATTCATTTCCAATTATTACTATCACAATTTCATCCATTGTTGGGGCATTGAACCTTCTTTCGTATTCTCCAGTAGGTGTCTTATCTGGCCGAATAACTGCTTTGAAAAAATCAGATGTCATTTGTTCCAAAGCCAATTTGAATGAACGAACTGTTCGATGATGTTCATGAAGAAAAGATTCCAAGCCGATTACTATTTCTCTGTTGAGTCCAGGTATGACATCACATCTTCTTGAGGCTTGTAATTCAGGGTTTCCAATAAAGTAAATCTGTAAAAGATTCAATTTTTCACCACTCATTGATAACAAAGATCCCATCTGATGATAAATTTGTTCTTGAATGTGAAATGTTGGTTGGAATTCTGTTGGCGATTGTTTTTTTTTACTGAAAGATGTCATTTGAAAGTATGAAGTGTACTTTCTAATATTGCTAAAAAATTGATTTGAATGAGGGTCAGTTCCAAATATTAATGATTTAAGTCAACATTTCTCAACCTTTCAGTATTTGCAACCCAATTTTCAATCATAATTTTCATTGTACTTCCCCTCATTCAATAACAATGTACCCAATAATAATATATTTTGACGCTAAAACAATACTATGACCTTAATTACAAACCTTACAAATCACTAAGAATAAGTGGAGTTATTAATATTTGGCAGCACTGATGTGCTACATTGACGAAACCAGAATCAATGTCTCTCTATTGCTTTGTGTCTTATGTCCACCATGTCGGACATTCTCATGGCTTTGTGAGAAGTTTTGATTTGTGTGAACATTCTGGAACATCCGCACAAAGTTGTATAAATGCTGCACCTCGTTCACTTCCAGCCAGTCTCAGACAAGTCGATCCTTCTATTGCTACGAATCTATCATGAATGAGTATGTTGTAATTTGCGTGTTAATTGCAATTCACAGTATTAAATATTCATGGCAGTAGATTTATGCTGAATCATGGTTAAATTTTTAAGTGGGCGTAAGCGAGCATTAGACGATAGTAAAGCATCAAATGCACAGATGAGCATGGTTCTGAAAATAAATATTCTCAAGAATACTTAAATTTTGGGTTTACCAGTACTGAAGTAAATGAAGAAGAAAGGCCTCTGTGTGTCATTTGCTCAAAAATTTCAGCAGCAGAGGGCATGAAACCTAATAAACTTAAACGTTTAGAAACACTTCATAGTGAGTACATTAACAAACCCGGAGAATTCTTTGAAGTAAAATTAAAATCATATGAAAAGAAAACACCATTTTTAAAAAAAAAACTTTGTGAATAAAAAAGCTTTACTTGCCTCTTACAAAGTTTCATATAAAATAGCCAGATGTGAAAAGCCTCGCACTGTTGGTGAAGAGCTTATTTTGTCAGCTGCAATTGAAATTCTAGAAACTATGTTTGGAGATAATTTTTCAAAAAATTGCAGTCCATACCTCTTATCAAATGATGTCGCCCGTCAAACTGGTAGTATAGCTGAAGATGTACAGCATTAGCTTTTAGGGAAGGTGCGTGACAAATCGGTTTCAATTCAGCTTGAGGCAACAGCCTCAAGCTGTTGTGGTTCTGGAGGTGTCTCAAGAGTTGGTAAAATGATCTTTTGTTGCAACAAATTCCTCAGATTCATTTGCGTATTGAAGAGCTTGACAGTAATCACAAACATTGTTTATTAATCCAATTTTTGCTTTCGGGTCATCCTTTTAGTTGTATTTGCGATCATAATTAAATCCATCTTTAAAAATGTTTTTTGATGTGCTTGCCAGGCAGGTATGCAAATCCAATCTTCTTCCATCCTCTTCTCCCGTTCTGAAGTTTCCCAATTAAAACATTGTCTTTTAGCAGCTCTGCTGCTGCATTCTAAGAAAAGTGTCAAAAGTAATTCAATATTTTGCCATTTAACTGTTAAGATAATCATACTTATGCTGTAATAAAGAGCAGAGGATCTTAATTTGTAACTCATTATAATGAGAAAAGCTGGTATCCAAAATGTTTTGATAAAGAAGATTGTTCTGACAGAAAAATCATGTGCTAGCCATTTCACTGATTACATTACATCAGTGAAATGGCTAGCACATGATTTTTCTTTAAGTTTTTGTTTTTATTTTAAAATTTTTAATCTTTAGTTACTTAATTTTTATCTTTGTTTTAATTTTGACTTGGTTAATTCTAATTGATTGATCTATGTAATTTTAAACAATTTTTATATGTTTTTATCTCTTGCGGGGATTATAATTTTTAATTTGAATAAAAGGTTTTAAAATTTTGGTGTGGTAAGTTAAATTTAAAAATTAAAAAAAAATTGATTAGTTTTAAAAATATTTTTATAAAATTATAAGTGAATGGGTGGTATCATGTGATGGATTGCAAGTTTTTGATGGTTTTGTAATATATATAATGTATGCAGCTGATGATGCGAATCAAATTCGTGAAAGCACTTCTGTTATGTAATGAAATAAGGTAAGTCATCGTACTTCAATTGTTCTGTACTTGATTGATCTATTAAATATAAATTAATTTGTATTGGTTCAGAGGAGTATGGTTATTAAAAGAATTGCTTTTAAAAAAATAATATATATATTTATATATAATTTAATTCTAAGCTACTTAAAATAGCTATTAAAATCACTAAAAATCATACAATCAGATTTAAGTATACATTTTACTTGTTTGAGATGTCTTAGCAGAAATAAATTTTTATCAAATTTAAAAACACATTAAAATATTTATTTTTGAACACTAGTATCATCACCTATTAGAAAATATTATAAAAAAGTTAAAACAATAATTAATTAAATTACTGGGAAATAAAATTAAATAATAAATTAAGTAATCTGGGAACTAATTCTAGAGCTTGAAATAAGAAACAAAGGGCATACAAACACATGTCAGAAAACACTTGGTAGTCGAGTTACGGCTAACAAAATATTTTGCCTGGATTTTAGTTAATCTGATGAAATGAGGTCATATTGAAATTTTAAGGGGTTGTATACAGGATAAACTGATGGTTTCTTATTTTTTGACATGAAAATCAAATAAAACAGGTCCCAGAACTGTTTTTCTTGTAGTTTTCATGATATCTAACAAAAAACAGAAAAATTCAGTGATGAGCAACAAGTTTTTTAAGGTTTGAAGTACAATAACTTTGAAATGACTAACATGTGCGTAAATTTTATTATCAAAACTAATAGAGAATTTAATTCTGAGAAAAATAAAGTTGTAAATCACAACAAAAAAAATCAACTTTTATTATTAAAAACAAAACAGGAAAACTAAAATAAGTGTTATGAATTTGTAAAAATTAAAAACAGCTGTTTTTAGTACAATAAATTTAGACCTTTGAAAAGTTAGGTGCAATTGGCAACACTAATTGTACAGGCTGCGGCTGCCTTACAGGGGTTGGAATGGCGCTTGGAGCACAGGTAGGAGGTGGAACTGATGGCTGAACAATTCGGCCGGGCCATCAAGACTGGGAGCAATAGGGTCCTACTGCGTCCTCGGCCAATGGACGGGACCCTTACGTAGTGACCAGTCCTCTGATCAAAGAGTGCCTGGAGCCGTCATGACGCTGGTTCCGGGTAGCCGTCTGTTAAACGCAGGCGAAAACGTGGTGGTCTTCTGACCTTAGCGTGCTGAGCGCAAGAGTTAGGTCCACTTGGTGAAGATACCAGCGTCACCTCCTAACGGGGATTATCGTTGATGATGAGCGCGCTAAGAGTCTGCGGATCTACTGGCGCGCCCGTAATGAGTACGTGCATGCCATCAAGGAAGCCAAACTAAAGTTATAGCAAGACTTCATGCGCGAGTTGTAGCGCATCCCTGGCAGCTCGCGAAGTCATGTTACCGGCCAAAGCCATTGAACATGCAGTCCAGTGTTCGATGCGAGTTTGGTGGTCGTGACCACACTTTAACATCTGTGGCGACTTGCCAGGCGTTCCTGGATACTCTGTTTCCAGATGCTCCGGAGGGTGAAGCAGAAGTCGGCGTTAGGGCGGGTGAAGCACCATTCCCTAGTATTCTTGGGGGTCCTAACCTGGGGCTGCTTTCCGGCTTTGGTGAGGGTGTTCTTAAAATCAGGAAAGGATCCTAGCGAGGTCAGTACTTATCGACCCATCAGTCTCTTGCCGGTTATCAATAAGATGCTGGGAAGGCTGGTTGTAGAACGGCTCTGGAAAAAAAACGATATGAACTGTTTTCTAAATCAAGGCCAGTATGGCTTCATGAAAGGAATTTGCTCCGAAGATTGCATCTTAAATGCTCTTGCCGAAGTGGAAAGCGCCGACTGTAAATAGGTTTTGGCAATCTTTATTGACATAGAGGCAGTATTTCCTTCCTTGTGTTGGAGTTCTTTCCTCTATGAGTAGGAACGCCGCAATGTTCCCGTAGCCCTACAGGCCGTAGTACGCGACTACTTGTCTAACCGCACGGCTCTGTTTAAGCTGGGCAGCTAGAAGTTCGAGCGCAGACACTTTTGTCAACCGCAGAGGACTGGATGGACATCTCGATTCCCCCCCGAGAGGAGAAGATCTCACCTCGTAGCGTGTCCGGTCGCTACACCACCCCCTCCGTTCCTAGCCAGTAGTGGTTTTAACGGAGGACATCTTCTCGCTCTCAAACTGATTGCGCACCACACAGCTTTCAGTTCAGGCCCCGCAGAGATGCCACCGATGCAGATGCCCCGAGGGACATCTGCATCGGTAAAGTTCACCCCGAGATAGTTTTTGTGTTTGTGTTTATGCCTTCAGAAAGAAGACAACGGACACCTGCAGCTACCACGTCGCCCTCAGGAACTAAGCTAGAAGCCTAACCACGGAATGAAAACCCCGCGCCTAGCACTAACTATTAATTAGCCGACTTACTGAATATCTCAGATCCGAGAAACTACCACTTCAACAAAACTTCCCACTAAAGTTTTAACACAGCGAAATTTGGTCCTAGCTCCCTTAAACAACCCCGCTTAATAACTCAATGAGTTCAAACTATCTGACTCCGCTTCGGTCTGCCCGGGAGAGGAGAGCGAACGCCTACTCCCACGCAGCTCCATCACGGAGTCCCGCGTGACATTCACCATCTTTCGTAACCGCCGTCGAAACGCCACTGCCTACCACCGAACCGGCACACAGCCACGTCCCGCCGACAGTGTCGTATGCTCACAAAACGCCCTCGTCGGAGCGCGACCGCACCCATCGGGACAAGGATAACCATGCCCGTTGGCAGCGGCCGCAACTCCGCCGACAGCTTTATTCCAACACAAAATAACACCAACTAGATCTAACCGAGGCACGCTGCCTTAAGCGCCTACCTTCGGCCAGTCAACTGCTCAGGCGGTCCCTAGCCACCCAGATTCCTATCACCTACTAAATCCCTTCGGCAGTCCTGCTCAGGGCGAGGAAGCGAAGGAAACCAGCAGCTATTGTCCACTCTCTACGAGTCCTCCAGTTGACTCGTAGATCCAAAACAGAGTTTACTCTCTCGAGTTCCCTAGTAACTCTGGTACGCTTAGCTTCGTACCTGGGACATATGTGTAGGACATGGTCCACGGTGTCATCGACCCTACAGTCCGGACAGAAGCCGGAATCGACCAACCTAAACCTAGCCAATTTATCCCTAAAGGCACCATGTCCGGAGAGGAAATGCGTCGTGTGCCGATTGGGGGATACCCAGCTAACCGCTCGTAACTCTCTAACATTGGGGAATATACCATGCGTATAACGACCTGTTGAAGAATCGTTCCACCTATCTTGCCAAGAGTCAAAACCTTGATCTTCGATCTCACGCATACGCCCTGAAGTAAGAAGGCCTCCCTTCTTTGCAACATACCGCTGGCTACGTTCTGTAGCCGAATTATCCAAAGGTTTGATGCTTGCGATCACTGTTACTGCCTCTCGCGAGACAGTCTTGTAACCGCCGACAACCGCTAATAAAAGAAGACGCTGGGCTCTTAATAGAATGTCACTATAACATTGGTACCGCATACGATGAGCCCAGACGGGCGCAGCGTACAACATAATGGCCTCGCAAACACCTTTGTAAAGAATCCGCATGGTTCGGAAATTCAACCCCCAATCGGGATGGACTATTCTACGGACGCCGAAGAAAGCATCAACTGCCTTCTTCGCCACATACTGCAGGTGCTCCTTGAAGCACCTTGGGTGCATCAAGGATAACACCCAGATACTTCTGAAGAGTAATTGGTTAACTGGCATTTCTCCCGCCACCACCCCATTCGGTCGCCCTAGAGCATAGACCAAATGTACCGTGCCAAAAAACGGCTACTGTGCCTCTAAACAGATTTGCGACCTCGTTATCCTAAATGCTCCTAATGAGCTCCTATCTTGCGTGAGCGGTTAAGCTGGGCGCCGTACAGCACCCGCCTATGTGTCCCTACCGCTCACTTGTCACATTAAAACTAAATCGGGGAGGCGCACCCCTTGTTACAATTAAAAACAAAAAAGTTACATTAATAAAAGACGGCAATTTAAACCGCCACGCCTCGGTCGCTGTTTGCAAGCTAGTGCCTGTCCACCATTAAAGCGCTTGGAGCTTATTGGCTGATGGCAGCCATTATTTCCAGGAAGGTTTTCCACCGATACGCCACAGGAATCAATAAATCCCCATTAAAATTAAACTTAAACTACCAATGACGGTTGAACATCGCAACCTCATCGAGGAACTCCCACACGGTCCGACAATGCGGCTCACGCCACATTGACTCGCCGTTTATGAGCGGCCAGTTTTCCCCCTGACCTCTAAGTTCCAGGGTGGCCCGGTCTCTGGCCCCCCCAAGAGCAGGGCAGTCGAACATTAGGTGTTCGTTCGACTGGACCTCCCCACAGACGCACAACTCATCAGCCGCTAGGCGAAACCTGAACAGATATTGCATCAAATTCACGTGGTTGGTGAGCACTTGGGCACCCGCCGCCCTTAAAAATGAACTTGAGGCATACCATCCCCCCAGATCCTGTATAAATCTATACAGAGATCTTCCCTTAGACGTGGTGTCCCATTCATGCTGCCATGCCTCCATCGCGAGGCCCCAAAGCCTCTTCCGCAGGCGGGAAATGGGCAACTGTTCGAAATTTAGACCCGGTGCATTGTGATCACCGTTCCGTTCCGGTTCTAGCCCGGCCCGAAACCGTATCCCAAATACCTCGGTTTCCCGACCTCTTCGCAACTTCCACATGGCTGCTCGAACTTTCACCACTAAATCGATTGGGAGAGCCTTTCCCAATACGGTAGTAGCCTCATAGGAGGTTGTTTTAAAAACACCAGTGCATACAATTAAAGCTCTGCGCTGGGCACTCCTTAAATTTAGAAGCAGTGCTCTATTTCTGTCCAAACTATGCGCCCAAACTGGCGCCGCGTATACGATCATACTCTCGAAGACACCTCGGTACACTAAGTACATTTGGCGACCAGAAAGCCCGTAGTCTTTCCGAGCAATCCTTCTAAGTTTGTGCATCACAGAGACAGCGTCCGCCGCAACTTGTTTAATGTGGTTGCTAAAAAGCAACTTATCATCAAACAAAACACCTAGGTACTTATGAACCCTTACTCGGCTGATTACACAGCCTTTATACTTAATGTGGGGGTTTCGACTGCATGATAATTTGTCTGCGCCCTTTAGAAGCATAAACTTCGTCTTGGGCACAGAAATCTTTAAATTTTGTATGTCCATCCAGCCTTCGGCGGTTGACAAGGCCGCCTGCGCTCTACTTTCCAGCTGTGGTCGTGAATTTCCACGAACTAAAAGGAGACAGTCATCGGCGAAAGCCTGGCCGTGACTCCTTCTGGGAATGTCAACCCCAGAAATCCATCGAACACCAGGTTCCACAGCAGGGGACCGAGAACGGAACCCTGCGGGCTTCCCCTGGTGACGGATTTTTCCACAACTAGGTGCGCATCTTTAAACAGGGCCATACGGTTAGACAGATAGTCTCGTACCACGGCCTGTATGGCTTCGGGAACATCGCGGCGTTCCAAAGCATAGAGGACAGAACTCCAACACAAGGAAGGAAATGTTGCCTCTATATCAATAAAAATAGCCAAAACATATTTGCAGTCGGCGCTTTCCACCTCGGTAAGAGCATTTAAGATGCAATCCTCGGTGCCAACCCCTTTCATGAAGCCATATTGGCCTCGATTTAGAATACAGCTCATATCGATGCCTTCTTCGAGCCGTTCCACAACCAGCCTTTCCAGCAACTTGCCGAGGACCGGCAAGAGGCTGATGGGTCGATAACTGCCGACCTCACCAGGATCCTTTCCAGGTTTCAGGATTACCCTTACCAAAGCCACCTTCCAGCAAGCCGGAAAGCAGCCCCAGTTTAGGCATCCCGTGAACAGTCTGCCCAGTGGCTCTCTTATGACAGGCAATAAATGATGGAAAATATCCGAGTCAAGTTGGTCAATCCCCGGTGCCTTCCGTAATGCCATTCGAGAAACCACATGGTCTATATCTTCGGGTTCCACGGTCCGAACGCCAGGGAATGGTGTTTCACCCGCCCTAACGCCGATTTCCGCTTCCCCCTCCGGAGCATCTGGAAACAGAGTATCCAGGAACGCCCGGTAAGTCGCCACAGATGTTAACGTGTGGTCACGACCACCTAACCCGCACCGAACACTGGACAACACGTGCAATGGCTTCGGTCGGTAACAAGTCTTCGCCAGCTGCCAGGGATCGCGCTGCAATTCCCGCATGGAGTCTTTCCAAAACTTGAGTTTGGCTTCCTTGATGGCGTGAACATATTTGTTTCGGGCACGCCGGTAGATCCGCAGACGCTCGGCGCGCACGTCGTTAACGATAATCCCCGTTAGGGGGCAGCGCTGGTATCTTGCCCGAGCGGACCTCACTCTTGCGCGCAGCACGCTAAGGTCAGAGGACCACCATTTCTTGCCGGGCCTCCGTCTGCCTTCCACAGACGACCCCCCGGAAAATGGGGTCATGACGGCTCCAGGCACGCTCAGATCAGCGGACTGGCTGCTTATGACGGGTCCGTCCATTGGCCTAGGCCGCCGTAGGACCTCGTCGCAACCAGTCTTGATGGCCCGGCCGATTAGCTCCGCCATCAATTCCACCTCCTCCCTAGACTCCATGCTCCACCGCAACCCCTGCAATGCAGCATCGCACACCCGCCTCAGCCTGTGTCGATCCAGGCCCCTTAGGTTGTAGCGACCTGGATTTGGTGCCCTTGGACCGCCTCCGTAAGCGATTTCATAGGTTATAAGCCTATGATCGCTCACACTGGCCTCGGGCCAGACAGTCCATCCACCTGTCTTCCGAAGCAAGTCACCCGTCACCAAAGTGACGTCTATATAACTCTCTCCCAGTTCGCTGGAGAAAGTTGGCGGCTGCCCGCATCATTAATCAGGTAGAGGTTCCTGGCTTCTGCGAACTGTTCGAGACCAGCGCCTCTGGGGTCTGTGAGTGGTGAACCCCAGGCGGTAGACTTGGCGTTAGCATCCAGGGCAACCAGCACTCTGGTGCCCGGGAGACTGTCCAGAATCCCGCCCAACTTCGCCAACAAGTCATCGATACTCCATCCAAGCTGGAAGTATCCCGACACAAGTACGACATCGAGCGTACCCCTCGTGATCCGCACGACGGTGAATTGCTCATCTGACCACTGGGGCATCCAGAATACACCCAAATCGTCAGAGCCAACCACAATCGCAGAGAGCGGCCGTCCCCCACGAGAATGAATAACTTTCACCCCGTGGAAGCCGACCACCCTATCCGCGACTGCGTACGGCTCCTGGACCAAGAGGACCTCAAGGTTGCACTCCTCAAGGAGCCTCATGGCCTCGGACGTGGCTGCCCGGGAATGATGCAGATTAATCTGCCCCCGGCGTATGCGTTCAAAGTGGAAGATGTCCCCAAGGGATTCTGACCGTTCAAGCGTCGCCATAAGCTGTGTTGTTAACAGCCCTAGCCCGTGCTATGTCGTACGCCTTACACAGCCGACCCCCTACCCTGTGTCCAGCATTACTGCCTTTCACCTGGCAGCAGGCGGCGCACTTGGGTGGCGTCGACTTGGCAGGATAGTTGGTTGCCCTGTGCCCCGGAGCGGCACAGTGGCCACACATCTCCTTTTGCGCACGGCAACGGAGAGCGGTGTGCCCAAATCCCTGACATTTAAAGCATCGGGCTACTTGGATATGGTCGACAACTCTACAGGCCGTCCACCCAAAAAACAACCTTCCACTGGCCACTAAGACCTGCCGGATCTTTGGCGAGGTCTCGAGTACCCAGTGACTCTTCAGGGATTCCTTTCTCCCCAGCTGTCGGATCACCTTAGTTTCCCTAAGGAAGTCCTCGACGGTCATATCCAACATTGGATTTTGGCCGTGAATCGCTGTGAGGATTTCAGGCTCCTCTACCCGCGTTGCCCTTGGCATATCGTAAACCAATATCTGAGGCTTACGCTCGGCTAGCAGCTGAGCCTTCAGCCCGTTCTTTGCAAGAACTTCTGCCCCCAGCAGTTGTTTTGCCTGTCGCTCATTTACGACCTCCAGTACGACACCATGATCCCTTGTTTTCGTGACCCGGGAAATCTGGAACTTTTCCTTCCTCGGGTCCAGGATCTTCTTCAGGGTTAGCTCCGTCATTGCAGACGAAGCCCCCTGACCAGGCTTAATTGGGACCACCTTTACAGTGGCCCGCTTAATTTTGGCCGGCGCCTGTGCTGGCGGCGGCGGACCTACCCGCTTAGGCGCAGGCGCGGCTGTTATTGAAGCGAAGGAGACAGGCTTCTTTACCTTCTCCTCCACTCTCTTAATAGATTTTTGGATCTCGCCCAAAGCTTCACCCGTTACCGGCTTGAAACTTCGGACTCCTTCCACAACCTGGTCTACCTTGCCGGATAGTCGACTGACGACTGAATCCAGCGCAAGGTTTGCACCCTGGAGGCCTTCACATTTTAACGCCAGCCTGGTCACCATTAACATACACTCGCTTAAATACGAGTCGACTAAGTGGCGTAATTCCACCGCGACTCTAGACTCCTTTTTAGAGGAGATCTTTGCCCACTCAGCCCTCATCTCCTCGATTCGTCCCACACTTCCAGCCCCCGAGGCCTCCCGCCTTTCGACAGGCTTAACCTCCGGTGCCTTGGGCGCGGGAACGGATGTAGCGTCTCCGCTTATCTCCTTCCCAGACTTCGTTGGGCGCCGCACTTCTGACTTGGCGCCCCCCTCTCTGCCTGGTCCTCGCTGGACGGGCCCGGCTTTCGCCTTCACCGGACAGCTCGGAACCGCGGTTTCGGGCAGGATTTGCTGCAATGGCGCAGCACTCGGATGCTCCACTGTCCGAGGGGCTTCCGTGACCTCCTTATCGGAGGACCGGGGCCTCGGCGGCGACCTGCCGAGTGACCTCCTCGGCAAGAAGGGGTCACCGGAGACCAGGTCCTTGGCCAGACCGACCAACTCGTCCATGCAACCTCCCCCGGGTTGCTCCATCGCTGATTCTGACACTACACCAACTGTGTTGCCAGACACTACAATCACAGTTTGTTTGAAACTATCACCTATCACAAGTCCTGGTGAGCGTCAAACCTCTTATACCCCGACGGACCGTCTGTTCGGCAGCCCAATCGAGGAGTCGAAGTATGAAACGCTCCTACCACCGGCTAGGTTGGAGCGGAAAACCGCTTCTCGAACCTGCCAGAGGATCAGAAAATTTACTGGCCTCACCAACTACGAATAAGGGGACACGTTGCTTCAAAGGAAACGTCCTTATTTGGCCGACAGCAGCACTACTGCAACACACTACGCTGCCGCTCGGTCGTAACTTTACAGCAACGCAGGTTGACTAACCGCCGCTGTTCGTTGTCAACCCCGACGACGTGAACGTAGGACACTGTCGCTTGCAAAATCTAGCTGCACCGGTTGCAAAACACAAGCTTTACAGTACGGGGCCAGAGGCTGAGAAGCGATCTGAAGAGTAACATACCTAACGACCGTCCATCATAACCCGCGGGTGGCGAGTTGCAGCTAGCTGGCCCTTCAAAAACATCATAGTGGTTTTCTCCGCACTGAAAACCATCTTATGCTGAAGACTCCACAACCGCAAAACCCTACATGCCTGTGCCGCTCTAAGCTCAATCTCAGCACGCGAACCGCCCTCGACCAGCAGCAGCCCATCGTCGGCGTAAGCCACAACGCGACAGCCACCGGGCAAACGCAGCCGCATGAGAGAGTCGAACTCGATGGTCCAGACGAGTGGACCTAATACACTGCCCTGTGGACTTCCTTTAAACAGGGTCTTTCCTACTTGCGAACTGCCGTCACGAAGGAGAACAGTTCTATCGCTGAAGTAACTCGAGAGAGTGCTAATTTCATTCCGCGTGCAACCACGCTTCTGCAATTGAAACAAGACAGAGGGCCACTACAAGTTATTAAATGCCCCGGATATGTCCAAGAAGACACCGAGTACATATTTACACTCACTGACTGAAGCCAGGATCCAGGACCCTAAGAATCGCGTCCTCTGTACTCTTGCCGGGTCTAAAGCCATACTGGTCGTCCATCAGCATGTGATTTGAAGTCGCCCTACTATTTATGCGGAAGTGAGTACCTTTTCGAAAACCTTTCCAACAACTGGCAATTGGTTAGCTGGCATCTCTCCTGCCACCACCCCATTCGGTCGCCCTAGAGCATAGACAAAATGTACTGTGCCTCAAAAACAGATTTGCAACCTCGTATCCTAAATGCTCCTAATGAGCTCCGAACTAGCGTGAGCGGTTAAGCAGGGTGCCGTACAGCACCCGCTTAAGTGTCCCTACCACTCACTTGTCCACATTAAAACTAAATCGGGGAGGCGCACCCCTTGTTACAATTAAAACTATATAGTCATACAATAAGACGGTAATTTAAACCGCCACGCCTCGGTCGCTGTCAGCCAGCTAGTGCCTGTCCACCATTTAAAGTGTTTGGAGCTTTTACTGGCTGGTGGCCAGCCATTATTTCGGATAAGGACTTCCCACAGCTCCGCTATAGGAATCAATAAATCCCATTTAAATTTAAAATCTAACGATGACGGTTGAACATCGCAACCTCATCGAGGAACCCCCACACGGTCCGACAATGCGGCTCTCGCCACATCGACTCGCCGTTTATGAGCGGCCAGTTTTCCCCCTGACCTCTAAGTTCCAGGGTGGCCCGGTCTCTGGCCCCCCCAAGAGCAGGGCAGTCAAACATCAAATGTTCGTTCGACTGGACCTTCCAAGTTTCGCCTAGCGGCTGGATCAGCCGCTAGGCGAAACCTGAACAGATATTGCATCAAATTCACATGGTTGGTGAGCACTTGGGAACCCGACGCCCTTAAAAATGAATTCGAGGCATACCATCCCCCCAGCGATAAGGGAAGATCGCTGTATCTATACAGCGATCTTCCCTTATTCGTGGTGTGCCATTCATGCTGCCATGCATCCATCGCGAGGCTCCATAGCCTCTTCCACAGGCCGGAAATGGGCAACTGAACGAAATTTAGACCCGGTGCATTGTGATAGTCGTTCCGCTACGGTTCTAGCCCGGCTCGAAACCGCATCCCAAATACCTCGGTTTCCCGAACTCTTCGCAACTTCCACATGACTGCTCGAACTTTCACCACCAAATCGATTGGGAGAGCCTTTCCCAATACGGTGGTAGCCTCGTAGGAGGCTACCACTTGTTTTAAAAATACCAGTGCATACTATTAAGGCTCTGCGCTGGGCACTCCTTAAATTTTGAAGCAGTGCTCTATTTCTATCCAACCTGTGCGCCCAGACTGGCGCCGCGTATGCCATGACCCGACAGCCCGTAGTCTTTCCGCGCAATCCTTCTAAGTTTGTGCATCACAGAGACAGCGTCCGCCGCAACTTGCTTAATGTGGTTGCTAAAAAGCAACTTATCATCAAACAAAACACCTAGGTACTTATGAACCCTTACTCGGCTGATTACACATCCTTTATATTTAGTGTGGGGGTTTCGACTGCATGAGAATTTGTCTGCACCCTTCAGAAGCATAAACTTCGTCTTGGGCACAGAAATCTTTCAATTTTGCATGTCGATCCAGCCCTCGGCGGTTGACAAGGCCGCCTGCGCTCTACTTTCCAGCTGCGGTCGTGAATTACCACGAACTAAAAGGAGACAGTCATCGGCGAAAGCCTGAGCCGTGACCCCTTCTGGGAATGTCAACCCCAGAAATCCATCAAACACCAGGTTCCACAGCAGGGGACCGAGAACGGAACCCTGCGGGCTTCCCTTGGTGACGGATTTTTCCACAACTAGGTGCGCATCTTTAAACAGTGCCGTACTGTTAGAAAAATAGTCTCTTACCACGGCCTGCAGGGCTCTGGGAACATTGCGGCGTTCCAAAGCATAGAGGACAGAACACAAGGAAGGAAATGCTGCCTCTATATCAATAAAAATAGCCAAAACATATTTGCAGTCGGCGCTTTCCACCTCGGTAAGAGCATTTAAGATGCAATCCTCGGTGCCAACCCCTTTCATGAAGCCATATTGGCCTCGAATTAGAATACAGCTCACATCAATGTTTTCCTCGAGCCGTTCCACAACCAGCCTTTCAAGCAACTTACCGAGAACCGGCAAGAGGCTGATGGGTCGATAACTGGATCTCACCAGGATCCTTTCCAGGTTTCAGGAGTACCCTTACCAAGGCCACCTTCCAGCAAGCCGGAAAGCAGCCCCAGCTTAGGCATCCCGTGAACAGTCTGCCAAGCGGTTCTCTTATGACAGGCAGTAGATGGTAAAAAATATCCGGGTCAAGTTGGTCAATCCCCGGTGCCTTCTTCAGTGTTATTCGAGAAACCACTCGGTCTATATCATCGGGTTCCACGGTCCGAACGCCAGGGAATGGTGGTTCACCCGCCCTAACGCCGATTTCCGCTTCACCCTCCGGAGCATCTGGAAACAGAGTATCCAGGAACGCCCGGTAAGTCGCCACAGATGTTAAAGTGTGGTCACGACCACCTAACCCGCAACGGACGCTGGACAACACGTGCAATGGCCTTGGCTTGTAACAAGTCTTTGCGAGCTGCCAGGGATCGCGATGCAACTCGCGCATGGAGTCTTTCCAAAACTTGAGTTTGGCTTCCTTGATGGCGTGAACATATGTGTTACGGGCACGCCGGTAGATCCGAAGACGCTCAGCGCGCACGTGGTTAACGATATTCCCCGTTAGAGGCAGCGCTGGTACCTTATCCGCGCGGACCTCACTCTTGCGCGCAGCACACTAAGGTCAGAGGACCACCATTTCTTGCCGGGCCTCCGTCTGCCTTCCACAGACGACCCCCCCGGAGGCGGCCCTAGGACCGCCTCCGTAAGCAATATCATAGGTTATAAGCCTATGATCGCTCACTCTGCCCTCGGGCCAGACAGTCCATCCACCTGTCTTCCGAAGCAAGTCACCCGTCACCAAAGTGACGTCTATATAACTCTCTCCCAGTTCGCTGGAGAAAGTTGGCGGCTGCCCGCATCATTAATCAGGTAGAGGTTCCTGGCTTCTGCCAACTGTTCGAGACCAGCGCCTCTGGAGTCTGTGAGTGGTGAACCCCAGGCGGTAGACTTGGCGTTTGCGTCCAGCGCAACCAACACTCTGGTGCCCGGGAGACCGTCCAGAATCCTCCCCAACTTCTCCAACAAGTCATCGATACTCCATCCAAGCTGGAAGTATCCCGACACAAGTACGACATCGAGCGTACCCCTCGTGATCCGCACGACGGTGAATTGCTCATCAGACCACTGAGGCATCCAGAAGACACCCAAAGAGTCAGAACTCACCACGACCGCAGAGAGCGGCCGTCCCCCACGAGTATTAATAACTTTCACCCGGTGGAAGCCGACCACCCTATTCGCGACCGCGTACGGCTCCTGGACTATAAGGACCTCGAGGTTGTACTCCTCCTCATGGCCTCACTCGTGGCTGCCCGGGAATGGTGCAGATTAATCTGCCCCAGGCGCAGGCGTTCGAACTGGTGAAAGATGTCCCCAAGGGCTTCTGATCGTTCAGGCGTCGCCATAAGCTGTGTCAACAACTGGCAAGAGCGTCAGAGGACGGTAAGAAGAACTGACGGTGGGGTCCTTGTCGCCACCCTTGAATAACAGCTTCAAAATACCACGCTTCCAGCAAGCCGAGAAATACCCGGCGAATAAACACCTATTGAACACCCTAGTAAATGGGCCGAGAATCATAGGCAGGGTGCGAACAAGGAGCTCCACCGTAATACCATCATATCCGGGGTCTTTGTTCCTAGCCAGGCTATAGATTACATGGCGGACTTCCGCCTCAGTAATCTCCGAAGACACAGAGTCTGTGTCAAAATCTACAACCGCCGCTCGAACTCTCCGATGATACGAGGTCTCACCAACTTCGGTATCATCGGGGAGCAGATCATCCATCAGAAGAGATAGAACACGATTTTTCTCAATTACAATGCCGTCTTGGGTTGAGAGAGCCGACAGAAGATTGTCCTTTTTCCGCTTATGACCAAGTACTCGATAAACAACACCCCAAGGGTCTTTATTCCCTTGCTCTTGAATAAAAGAGCGCCAGAAATTTCGCTTCGAAGTCCTAGTACTATGAAAATACTCGTTCCTTTTCTGACGATACTCCACAAACAGGACCTCGCGCCGGTCAGAATCACGCGCACGCTGTGCGGCTCTCCTGAGTCGGCCCACGGCCTGCTTTATGGCAGTCAAGTCCCGAGTCCACCAACCAGTTACTCTCTCTCGACCCGTGCTCCGGGGGATGGGCTGGATGGACATGCAACATTTAAAGATTTCTGTGCCCAAGACGAAGTACATGCTTCTCAAGGAACTCCCACATTAAGTATAAAACTGTGTAATCAGCCGAGTTAGAGTTCATAAGTACCTAGGTGTTTTGTTTGACGAGAAGTTTCCGTTTAGCAACCACATTAAGCAAGTAGCGGAGGACGCCGTCTCAGTAATGCACAAACTTAGGAGGATTGGTCGGAAAGACTATGGGTTGTCGGGCCGTCAAATGTACATGGTGTACCGGTGTTTTTGAAAGCATGACTTCTTACGCGCCGCCCGTTTGGACGCATAGGTTGGATATGAATACAGCACTTCTTAAAAATTTAAGGAGTGCCCAGCGCATAGCCTTAATTGCATGCACTGGTGTTTTTAAGACAACCTCCTACGAGACTACCGCCGTATTGGAAAAGGCTCTCCCAATCGATTTAATGGTGAAAGTTCGGACAGCCATGTGGAGATTGCAAAGAGGTTGGGAGGCCGAGGTATTTGGGATATGGTTTCGAGCCGGGCCAGAACCGGAGCGGAACGGTGATCACAATGCACCGGAACACAATTTCGTACGGTTGCCCATCTCCCGCCTGCGGAAGAGGCTATGGAGCCTCGCGATGGAGACATGGCAGCTTGAATGGCACACCACGACTAAGGGAAGATCCTTGTATAGTTTTATACAGGTTCTGGGGGATGGTATGCCTCGAGTTCGTTTTTAAGGGCGTCGGGTGCTCACCAACTATATTAATTTAAATCAATATCTGTTTTGGTTCCGCCTGGCAGTTGATGAGCTGTGCGTCTACGGGGAGGTCCGGTCAAATGAACACCTGATGTTTGACAGCACTGCTCTTGGGGGGGCCAGAGATCGGGCCACCCTGGAACTTAGAGGTCAATGGGAAATTGGCCTCTCACAAGCGCCAAGTCAATGTGGCGAGAGTCGCATTGTCGGACCGTATGGTAGTTCCTTGATGCTGTTGCTATGTTCAACCGACATCAGTAGTTTACCTAAGGAAAAAGACTCATACCGCACTGCTGTGTGATGCTAATCTAGTGATATATATGGCTGACCACCAGCCAATTAAGGCTCCAAGCGCTTTAATATGGTGGATAGGTACTTGCTGGCATTCAGCGACCTAGGCGTGGCAGGGAATTGCTGTCTCGACGAAATGAATTTTAATTTATGGATGTCATATATATTTTTAGTAGTTGATGGGGTACGCCTACCCATTTTAGTAAATATATGACAAGTGAGCGGTTGGGACACGTAAGCCGGTGGTTTATGCCACTGTGCTTAGTCCGCTCGCGCTGTTAGATATGCTCTAGGAACTATTTAGGATACTGGTCGCTAAACTGTTCGAGGCTCAGTAGCCGTTTGTGGCACAGACATTTGGTCATACGCTTTAGGGCGATCGAATGGGGTTGTAGCGGGAGAAATGCCAAGCAAACCAATGATGAGAGAGATGTGGCTGCACGAAATATCTCGAGTCGTATCTCGAACGACCAAGTTGTCGTTCAGCTAAGGAATTGTAGAGGTGATCCTGACTTCATGTATGATCGTGACATGCTATATCTCCCTGAACAGCGGCGATGGAGATTTGACGTGTTTATGGGGACTCTGGAAGAAGTCCTACGGACGGCTGACCGACTGGTTATACTTACAGGCGATTTCAACGCTGAAAGCTTCTAATTGGGTGGAACTCGATTGGCCCCGTTGCACGGATCGTGTGATATGACTGTATTGAACTCAACCAACGCCCGCACCTTCACAGGGCATGGTAAAGGCTCAGTAGTAGATATAATTGCAGTTGCAAGCAGGTTGGTGGCAGCCGTACCTCGTGTGAAGTTTTAGATCACGAGTTCCTCAGTGACCATGAGGTAATCTTTTTTTATTAACCTGGAAAGTTGGAGGACTCAACCTAGTGGTAGATGGAGTCCGATGGAGACACAGATTACGGTATTCTTGAGTGTGGTAGAGGGGGAAGTAGGGACTACAGGCCGTGGTCGTCAGAAAGATCTGTTAGGTTAGATCTGATCCAGCGAGAGTACGGCCCCACCGGATTAGATCGAGACAGATGTATTGGTGGACTAGGAAGATTGGAGGCCTGTGCGCGGCTACCAGAAGTCAGCTGCAACGCGCTCGGAGGAGTCGGCCTGAAGATGTGGAGGAGGCGTACAGAGCCACGAAGAAAGAACTTAGTGGTAAGATCAAACAATCTAAGAGGAATGCCTGGAGTAGATATATATATGAACTGAATGATGACCCTTGGGGGAGGCGTATCGCATTCTGATGAAGCGTTTTGGAGTGCCGCTCTTTCTCCTATGCAGGACACAGGCCGAACGTATTATTATGAGTCTTTTTGTGAAGATGAAGACGACTGGAACACGGCCGTCTGTACCAACGGAATAAGGTTCGATATCGATGATCTGCGAGTTACTGGCTAAGGTCAAGCGTAAAAAGAGTCCGTGTCCGGATGGGGTACCTGGCATACTGTTTAAGAAGTTGGGATAGATCCGCCCAAAGTTATTATTGGACGCTTTTAATGGTGTGTTGGAGGACTGCAAGCTTCCTGTGCCCTGTGGAAAAAAGGATTTGCCTCCTTACGATGAGTAAGTTATTAGACTGAATGTTAACTGAACGAGTATGGGCCGGTCTACATGATTCAGGGGGTCTCTAACCGTCTTAGTTTGGATTTGTATGTCTACTGCGGATGCCCTCCGTATGGTAACTAAAGACGATAGAATAGCTGACACCTGAAGAAGCAGGAAAATCCCACTTTTAGTCCTGCTGGACTTCTGGGAGTCCAAGGGACTCCCAAGAGCATTCTAAATGTCCAGCACCACTGTCCCTTGGACAGTGGTTGGAGAAGAATTGCATCGCAGGGGCATCCACGAATGCTTGAGAGCGACGTTGTTTGACTTCTTGAGGGGAAGAGAGCTGGTAACGACCATGGAAGAAGGTGGGATGCACTGCTATATGTAACGTGGGGTGTCAAAAGGTTCTGTGTTGAGTCAACTGATATGGCACATTGTTTTCAAGGGTGTCCTGAGGCTTGCCATCCCGGCTGATGTGACACTTTTAGCCTATGATGATGATCTGGTGATGTTGGTTGTGGGGGGCACAGAGGAAGAAGTAGAAATGTCGGCGAATGTGGTTATCCGGCGGGTGAGTGATTGGCTGCAGACTAGGGTTTGATTCTTGGACCCTCAGAAAACCAAGGTGATGGCGGTTGTCGGCCGTCGACGGATTCGGGACATCTTCTTAGTTGTAGAGGATTAGAAGCTGAATGGTGTAAGGCGACAGTCAGCTGCATGCTGTTGTAAAGAATGTACGAATGCGGGTGTCGCCACACGCTAAGTACCTTGACGTATGGTTTGAGAAATCTTCCCTGTTTAATATGCATGTAACAGAGGTTTCAAGTCCGAACGAGTTACAAGCACACTGGGCTAGTTAATGGCAACCTTGTGGGGCCCCAGAGTGGCAAAACGCAGGCTGTTGATGGCGGCTGCCTCGGCGAATGTGTTGTATGCGATTCCTGCTTGGTTCCCGCCATTAAGCAGGAAAAAGAATGTTCAGAAACTAACTGCAGTACAACAGGGAGCAGCTCTAAAGGTGGCATCAGCATATCAAACTGTGTCTACTGGGGCGACTGGTGTGATCGTGGGCATTTTGCCGATATATTTGCAAGCCCTTTATCGAAAAAGAGTCTAAGAAGGTATGGCGAGAAATGAGGCAAGGAAGTTACTGACGCAGGAGTGGCAGAATACCTGGATTTGTATCATGAAAGTTACTTGGACCCGTGTCCTGATCCTCACGTTAGATCTATGGCTGAAGATGGGACACGGGGAGATAAATTCCCATCTAACGCAGTTCCTCTCCAGACATGAGTTGTTCAGAGAATATCTTCATCGATCTGGCAGCAGGGAGTTTGCCAACTGCGTTTATTGAGGGGAATTGAACTCCCGAAAACATACATTTTTCTGATGCTCCAGATGGGACAACCTGAGGAGTTCACACTTACACCATTTGACTCCAGGGATGTCTCCTTCATGGTGAGCAACACTGGAAATTGGAGGAAGGTTGAAGACTTCATGTACGCATCCTCACAACAAAAGGGGCGGAATACCTAGACTGGGGTATGCAATGAATGTGTACAGTCCTTGCCTGAAGTTGGGATTCTCAGGAACAGCATAGCTGGGCCTGATTCTCCCTTCTGAGGGTTAGAGGTAAAAGTGATAACATTAAGAGAAAAAAAAATAGATCAGTTTTCAACCTCTTCCTTGGGCTTTTTTTAAGAGTACTTCATTTACACTTCCGCTACTTTCATGTTGTTCTTGTTGCTTTAAAATGCACTAAGGGATCTAACAATACACCAGTCGCTTTAGAAACACAAATCTGAATTTGTTTTAAATTTTTTGCTTGTCCTTCTTTGGCTTCTTTCTTCATAAAATTATAGATATTGAGAATAACTGCTCGAGTTTGACTTTTGATAATCCTCTTTCCCCCAATTTTACTGGTGTTCACTGATATAATGGTTTTATGTTTACACTATAATAAATTAAATTTACAAACAATTCAAATTATGTTAACTAAAAAATAATTTTTCTTTAACGACACTAACATTATTAATAAACTTATTAACAAGTAACAGCTGCGAAGAAAGATAAATTATGTAAGTATTAAATCCAGTTGTTGGTTATAAAAAACATACACAATGTTTTCAGAAAAGTACATAAACATGATGTGTTTACGGTTAGAGTTCTGATTTCAACTGACAAGTTGGTTAGCTCCACCAAAAACTATTTCTGCGAAGCTACACCGCATCCAGTTTCTGTCTGCCACCACTAAACAAACAAGCAGTATTTTGTAGAATTTTTAATAATAATCTTTGTGAGTGTGGATGAGTAGGTAGAAGGGATGTAATAGAGTACCCCAGGGCACTCTATTGCCCTGGGGGTGAGAAATTGCCCCTGAAGGCAGATGAATCACTAGATCAATGGCATTGGAATGCAGAAGGCAATTGGAAATCATTACATTAAAGATCCTTAAGGATATCCTTAGTCAGTCATGGCATGGGATGGACCTTTTCGTAAAAGACTCCAGAGGTAAAGCTTCCTCTCATTCAAATCTCCGGGAGAAGAATACAACAAGGTTTCATGTTTATGAAGTAAGAATAAAGTATGGATACCGAAAGGGTAATTGTGCAGGGAGGGCTGGAAAAATGAAAAAGAAAATACGATAAGGATAGGAATATGGAATGTATTGACACTACTGCAAAAAGGTAAGCTTGAAAACACAAAACAAGAAATGGTTAGAAATAAATTAGACGTACTTAAAATGAGTGAAGTGAGATGGGGAGGAAATGGAGAAATGTTGAGTGGGAACTTCCACTTGTGGCAAAAGAAGTGATAGGATTGGAGTTGGCGTATTAATAAAAAAGAGACTACTAGGAAAAGTAATTAAGGTGGAATATGTTGATGATAAGGATAGAAGATAGAGATCTTGTATCAAATATATATGCCAACTTCACAATATACTGAAGAAGTTGAGGAGTATTATGGAAAGCTGGAAAATATACTAGAGAATAAAAGGAAAAAGGCATGTGGTATTGATGATGGAGACTGGAATGCTGTGGTTGGTGAAGGATAAGAAGGCAAGATAATAGGAAAATATGGTTTAGGTAATAGAAAACAATAGAGGAGAGAGATTAGTTGAGTTCTGCATGGAAAATGATATGGTAGTAGGAAACACAATGTTTGAAAATCATAAAAGGAGATATACATGGGTATCGATATTGGGTAGAGAGAAGTATCAAATTGATTACATACTCTACAACAAAGATGTAAGAACTGTATGAAAAATGCAAAAGCTTACCCAGGTGCAGATATAAACTCTGATCACAACTTAGTAGTAGCAGAAATCAACTTAAAGCTGAGGAAAATAAAAGTTGGTCAGAAATGAAGTACCTATGAATTGAAAAAACTAAGAAACAAAGAGATGCAAAATAGTGTACTGGAAAAAACAAGAATGGGAGGGGAGCCAAATAGTGTGAATGATCATTGATTAAATGTTAAAAACAGTATAAAAGAAGCAGCTGAGGAAACGATAGGAATTAATAAACATAGAAAGAATGCGGAAGGAGTGTCAATGAAGAAACGATAGAAAAGATGAATGAAAGGAGAAAAATGTTCAGACAGAGGAAGGTAAAAGGAACTATAGAAAGCTAAATAATGAATTAAAAAGAAACTGAGATAGTAAGAGAAAAGTATTTGCAGGAAAATTGTGCTGCAATAGAAAAAGGAGGGAAATACAATCTAATGTACAAAGAAGCTGCAGAAATGGTATTCAAGAAAAATGGAGAAAATGTTACAGTATATCAGATCGAGTTGAAGAACAAGGTCATAGTAAGTGAGAGGAATGAAGTGAAAAAGATATAGTTAGAGTAAATCGTGGATTTATAGATACTGAATGATAGGCCAAGGCGAGTAGATCTAGGAATAGAAGAGAACAAAGTTCATGAAGATCATAAGGGTTATAATATATTAAAATGTGAAGTAAGTATGGCCATGAAAGCGATGGCTAATGGAAAAGCTGGAGGATTTATGAAGTGCCTATTGAGTTGTTTAAAGCCCTTGGAGAGGATGGAGAAATTCTATTCTATATATATATATTTCATACCTACAGACTACAGACTTTCTGGATATAATAATGGTGCCATTACCAAAGAAATTTAATGCTGGAAGTGTGAAGAATACTGGATTGTTAGTCCAATTTCACATGTAGCAAAAGTCTTACTAGGAATTCTGAACAGGAGGTTGTACAATAAACTGGATGAAAATATTGCAGAACAATATAGCTTGAGAAGGGGAGTTGAAACTAGCGATGGCATAGGACTGCTTCAAATTATTGGTGAAAGCTACATAGAAAAGAGAAGAAGAGTGTATGTTGCATTTGTAGACCTTGAAAAGCTTTTGGTAGAGTAAGACGGGATAAATTGATGATAATTTTGAAATAGAAAGGAATTGATTGGAAAGATAGAACACTTATGAAAGAGGTTCTCAGTGTTCTTGTTATAATATACTTTTTGTCCTATGTTGTTATTCCTCCATTTCGATTTTTTATTAATTCCCTGACAAAAAATCTTATTTGTCTTACCAACCTTCCTCTTCTTTATCATTTATTTTTTAAATTATCTGGCCTACAACTCTTGTTTAAGTTCTGACTCAAAGAATGCCTAAGATTTTATAATTCCTGAAAATATCCTCGAGTATTCTCGAACTGGAAATCCTATTGCACCTAAGAGGATACAATCATATTGAACTTTAAAAAAAGCCAAGTAATGAGAAAAACATTTTCTTAGATAGAAAATATCTGTAGTTTTCTGCCACATTGTTAAAGCTTAAAATATATTAGCTTTAAGTTTGATATTTGGGATGAATTACTCGATCGATTATTTGGCACCCTTAACAACTACTGAAAGGGCTATTAAGCTCTTCATCTGGCCTGTCTAGATAGCTATTTGTTTTTGGTAGCATGTATCTGCTTCTCAGAAGGGATATGTTGTAGACTTATTAGATGCAGCCAGTGTGAGGCACATCTTAAATACACTGTTACCCTCCTTAGAAACCTGACCATAGTTCAGTACTGCTGTTGCTTTATACTAATTTGTAAAACAGGGATAAATCCTGTCATCCACAACTCAGTCCCAATCTACAGGGCAGGATAGTTTTCCTTCTCTACAAAACTGATTGACACTGGTTACCTTATAAATTACCAACTAAATTAGTTTTTCTAGTTTGTCATGAGCTTCTTTTTACTCTGATACTTCTTAAAAATCTAATTAATTTCAAAATTCATTAATCTTCCTATACTTTTTACATATATATTTCACATTTCAATAGCCACCATTCTTTTGTTCTCCTAAAGTCCATGTTTCACTGCCATAAAGGTCATAAAAACAATTCTTTCACGTTCCTAGATTTATTTTGATACTAGCAATTTGTTTTCTACATAAATATTCTTTCTTATGGCAAGCTGACTTTAATATTTACCTTGCTGTCTTTGTAATTTTACTTTCTAAATAACAAATTTCTGTTATAATTACAAAGATGTATTATCTTTGCTTTACTTTCTTATGAAATTAAGTTTCCCTCTGACCAAATCTGTACTATTCATTATTTTATATACTTCATTTTTTCTTCTGTAATGAACTAACAAAATAAAATAACTGAACTTAATTATGACAAATATATGTGTATGTATGCGCAGATAAATTGCAAGCTTCAGGGTTCAAATTATTGTATTTTGACTAATCCTGGAAAAACTGCAACTCTAGATGTATTATATAGAACATAAGATTTAAAAAAAATTAAAGCAGTACAAAGGAACTACATTTCTTATAAATAATAACAATGAAGGGGTTGAAGAATTTCATTTCTATATAAAATAAGCACAACAAAAATGATTAATAACGTTTGTATTTAAACAAGTTAGCAAAAATTTATAATACAGTAATTCAGCTATTTAATTTTACATGACTAGAAATTTTGTAAAATTAATTATAATCACAGATAAATTTTAAATAATAATAATAAATAAACATTTAAAATATTAAATAGAAAATTTGTTTCTAACTATCTTTTACTAATAAAATAAAAAATTTATAAAAATAAAGTGTATTATAAAATATCTAATTTCTTCAGCAGCAGCTGCCTACGATATATATAAAAAAAATTGGATTTTACAACGAGCTGTTTATTCTTTAATACAAGTGGGCTTCAGTTAAAAAAAAAAAAAGTACTATACAGGATTTGGCAGCAAGAATTGCACTACAACTAATTAAAATGCTTATTAATGTCAGTGCAAATAAAAACATTTTATTAATGTTAAATTAAAAAATATATATATATAAATGAATATTATGAAATTTGTATTGAATTTAAAAAAAGAACTGAACAAGTAACTTTAAAATACGATTTTATGATTTCAGATATTTCATACTTACTAGTACATTTAAATTGTTACTGTGTATGAACATTTTTAACAGCCCTTTACTAAAATTCTCTTTATTTATTTATTTTTGATTAATTATTCCATTGTTTTAGGTACTAATTTACTTCTGATAAGTTTTATTTGTCTGCACATCTATGAAGTTACAATATCTAACAGCAAAGCTTTTACATCAATGTTATCAGATTCTTTTTGTTATAAACAAATAATCATCAAAGGAATAAAACTGCTTATTTCAGCTTTACCTGGTGCATATTTTAAACCTAAATTCATCATTAAATGTCAGAGATTTGACTTTACAACAGCCAGTCTATTAAAGTAAAATACTGTTTTTTGAACTATTAATGTAATATTCAAACTATCACATTTCAAGTACATAATTCCTCGTTTTATGATTATTTTTTATTTTTATAATATTTTCACACCAGTTTATTTAAGTAGTTACCATATTCTTTAACCATCTTCAAGTGATGTTATTGTTTATTGTACAGCAATATATTTCTATTTTTTTTTTAAATATCTTGTTCATTATTTTTATAACTTGAGATTGTTTTTACGGTAACAGAATTTTCTGTATTATGATGTAAGTATATATATTCATTTGCTATCATTGCTGTAATTATTTACATATATATTAAATTTGTAGCTGATACACTATAATCAGGTATACCTCTGTAAATATATAAACAGAAGTTTGTTACCTGAAAGGAATGTGGCAACTTCTTCCCTACAATGTTTAGCATGTGATTTGAGATTCAGCAAACCATTTAAAATAACATGATAATGGTTCAGAAAATTTGAAATGATCTGCTAATTTATTATTAATTGTCTAATACAGCCTTGGGAATTAGAGCTCTAAATACTCACATTTATCTAAAAACATCTAATTTACAGTACAAGAGTCATTCAATAATTAAAAATACAAACATTTTTAGTGAAGGAAACACTTAAACCAGGCATTTGAAACTTTTGTAAGTGTTAGTTGGCAACCTTGCAAAGAGTGTTAGTCAGCTGTTTGATTAATATTTACATAAGCATAACCTCTAAAGTCTTAGTTAAAATGATGTGTCTGCTCGAAGAAAGTACTTTTGAAGAACAGAATTCTGTGATCCGATTTTTACTTTTGGAAAGTGTACTACTGTCAGAAATATTCTCTTTGATGAACAAACAATACGGCAGTAGCTGCATGAACTGTGCAAATTTTTACACATGGGTGGAAAAGTTTAAAAAAGTGTCCACAAAAGCGTAACCGACAAGCACTGCTCCGGGCGTCCAGTAACAGTGTCAACCTTTAGATTGTATGCGACAGTAACAGTGTCGTGTTAGATTCTTGTATTGATTCACTTATCTAAGAAGATCGACAAACTTACAGTTGAACAAATTGCTGAGAAATGTTGAGTGTTGGCACAACTCATTCCATAATTCAAAACAAACTGAACTACTGTAAGACTTATGCAAGGTGGTTCCTAGAGAGCTTACCATTCATCACAAAGCCGAGGGATTTCACATTTGTACCAAACTAAAAAAACCTTTCAATAACGAAGGTGATTACATTTTTGGACAGGATTTTAACCTGTAATGAAACTTGCATACATCATTTTGAACTGGAGTCCAAGTGTCAAAGCATGCAGTGGTAATACCCTGAATTGCCTGTCTGTAAGAAATTCAAAACACAATAGTTGGCTGGTAAGATCATATTAACTATCTTTTGGAGTGCCCATGGTTTGATGTTCTGTGATTATTTGGAGGAGCAACACACTATGAACAACCTATACTACTCAGCCATGATTGAGAACAAAGTCAAACTGCATTGAAGAGGAAATGTATGGGATGGCAGGGGAAAGGTGTGCTTCTTCTTCTTCTTCTTCAAGACAACGCTCAACCTTATACAACACAACTGACAGTGGAAACTATTGGCAAAGTGGGTTAGCAGCTTCTATCTCATCCTCCTTACAGCCCTGACCATGTCTGGTCTGATGAAAGAAGCTTTGCGTGGGATCATGTTCAATGAAAATGAAGAGGCAAAGAAAAAAAACAAAACTGGCTTCAAAATCAAGGTAAAGAATACTTCGCTGAGGGGAAAAGAAGACTCGTAAAAAGATATGGTACAAATGCAGAAAAGTTGGTTGGGATTACATGGAAAAATAGACAAAAAAAATTGTATTTATTTAATAAACCATTTTTTCTGTACAGCTGTTTGTCTGTTTAATTATTGAATGACCCTCATAGTAGAAAAAGTTTTTTTTTAAAGGCATCCTAGAAATGTAAATCTGTTTAGGCTAAATTTTCCAAGTACACTTATGAAAATCTGACAGTTCATCAAAGATATCTAGTGATAAACATTATTGCAAATAATATTTTTAATCACATAATAGCAACATCTAAACCATATATGAACCACTCCTTAAGAATGTACTATAAGATCTTAAAAAATCAACTGTGAAAGAATTAAATGAGTGCTATTTTGGTAGCTCAGTTTTTTTACATCAAAATTTTTGTTTTTCAATGATCTTTAAATTAATATCATCACAACCATACACTTTCTGTTAAAAAATTAGTAAAGTTATTATTAAAATGTTTGAGTTGCTTCCCTCTGGGTACTTGCAGGTGATGGTCTCCTACTTTTAAAAACAAGTTTGCAATAAAGATGAAAAACATAACTGGCAATGTTAGTTTCTTCATATCATTTTGATTTTTTATATTGTTTTATTAAAACTTATCATCTTGGAAATTTAAGAAAATGATTAAATAGTTTATAAATGGCTGTGCGGTTACCAACATTAATTAATCTTTTAAAACTTAGGTATAACTAACTTCAGTCTGTACGATGCAAGAACCAGAAAACAGATCAAAAAAGTTTAATGACCGTCTTGCTTGATTAGAATAAAGTCATGCTTGTTTCAAGACTTGTTATTTTAAAAATACATTTAACTATATTATTTTAACAATATTAGAAAAGTACTAAAAATAAATAAAAAGTATTTATAACGTGCTTTTAAAATTATCTTTATAAAGTATCACTTATAGCTGAATCAAATTAACTTTCACAATAAAATTTCATTCCAAGTTTTACACATATAAAAATATAAGTATTACTTGTGAACATATATATCTATGTGGTATAAAATTAAGTAGTAAAAGAAAAGCATAAGTAAGTATAAAATTTATATAACATAAAATAATTAAATTTCTAAATTAATGCTCAAATAATTCATAGCACTGTGAATATGTAACTGACCGCTTTAACCAAAATTTTGATTAACATATTTAAAAGTATAAGGAAATTATAAATGTGATTGCACAAGCGAAACATAAAAATAAAATCCTCTGAGACTTATCAGAATTTGATTATTATATTAAGTTAAAAGTTGTCCAGTTCAAAAACGTATTTTAATAATATAAAATTGTGAAAAATTTTTAAATACTACGATTGAACTTGGAGTGAATACACACAATATAATAGTTAAAAATAAATTATATTTATTAAGACTGATGTGTTACATCTATTCCTTGGATTTATCAAACTTACCAATATTTCTACATAAAAATACTGACAATCTATTCAATTTCACTGAGGAATAACATTAGTAAAAGATATAAGACTTGAATATCAAGAATATTTTTTTCTTGGTAATAAAAAGCATCCTTATGATGATTATCTAATGACCCACAAATTATGACATCAACACAATTTAAACAGGGCATGTAATTATTAGTAAGAAAAAGCTAATAACTAACAAATTCAAAAAAATTCATTATCAGAAAACCTTTTTAAGAAATCTGCTTTATCAGAACCCTTTCGTTGTTTAGATAATAAATAAGGAAATATGTAAGTGTACTGTGTTGTTTTGAATAATGAATTTACATATTAGCAAAAGTGGAATCAATTAAACTGGAGATATTAAAAGTAGAATATTTTATTTATTTCCAGAACGTGAGAAGATTAAATTTATTAACAAACCATAAACAAATTAATGTTGTATCACAACTGCATAATGCAGTGATAATAAATTAAATGTCACAATAAAATGTTACTGATTCATATTATGACTACTTGCTTTTTATAAAAAGTTATTTAACAATAAATGTACATTTATGAGCATAGTTTGTAAAGATTTATTACATTTTAGAATCGTAGTTACATTGAACATGTTAGATAACCAACAAATAATTTCATGATATGGAATATTAAATTTAATGTAGCTTTAGAGAAGTTTCTTAATGAATGAGTCAGCCTATGCTGTTTAAAGTGGGACAAGTGTTTAAATTTAAATGACAATTACTTAAGTTTTGTTCTAAAATCCACAGTATAGTTTTTAAAATACTTTTTTAATTTATAGGCAAATGTTCTTAAGTTCTGGATGACCCTCATATTTTAATCAAAGGATCTTGATTGATGTAATTTGCAAAATTTTGTAGAAATCACGATTTATCAGGCTGTAAACTAGAAAACTTAATGTTGCAGAAAGATTAACAAATATGACTAACATGTAATAACTTAAGCAGAATAACTAGAAGCCAAGTTTCATCATGGAATAAAGACTAGTGTCTGTGACAAATTAATTTTAGACTGCAGTTATAGATTCAACAGATTGTAAGAATAATAATGCATGAATGTTAATGCAAGTGCCATAACTGAAATGTCAGGTGATCAGACATGTCACAAATCACTTCTAAAAATGACAGCCTGTCTCATGAATAACAAGCTTATGAACAAAAGTAAGGAATGAAGTGGTTTCCTATTGCCTTCTTCACAGAGCCAAATACATAGTTGGATACCACAAAAACCTCACTAAAAAGCAGGTGATATTAGTACACATAGTATCTACAGGGAAAACTTCACTTGATGTCGTTTACCTAAGCAGAGCAAACCATATATTAATAAAGTAGTTTTCAGTGGACATAATATGTACTTAGTACTATCTTAAGCATAAATATATATTTCTTTTTTTTATGATAATTTACCTCACCCACCTCAGTCAGTTACTTGTGCTTTCTAATTATTTGACAGAAAAATAAGAACTAGAGTCACTACCATGTAAATCTATTAAAAGGTTTTTATATGAATTACCTTATTTCTATTAATATTTAAACTGTTAACATGATCATTAAATAAGTAAAGAAAATATGCTTACAAATCATAACAATTTGAACTATTTAAAATTAATCTAATAAACACTACAGAAGTTAAACAAACTCAAAGAAAAACAATATTAACAGTCTTTAAATGCCAATTAGATATTTACAGTAAACAAAAAAAAAACAAAAAAAAAACTATTTTAGAAGATATGAACTACTTCATAACTACAAATTGCTCTTTCATCCAACTGTTTATTCTAAAATTTACACAACCGGCTGTAATTTTTGTATGGAAATTAACCAGTAATTTTATAATCACTGATTATGAAATATATGTTCCAGATCTCTTAATGCATGTAAAAAAATATGTTGTACATTAGGAAGAATTGCTTTCTCTGAGTAAGATAAAGCAATTCTCAACATGTTAAAAGGAGAATGATGTAACCTTTTCTCTTGTGACACGTGACCAGCAACCATGTAGTGTTGTAACACCAACGAAAAGATATTTAATTAACTTACAGCACTTAAAAGACTGTTACTGTTAAACTAAAGTTATTCAGTTCAATTTTAGCCTGAACTGAATGAAAAAGTAACTACTTTCATATAATAGGCATGACTACTATATACAAAACCTCAGTAACAATTTCTCAAAAATGGTCCACAACTAATGTATAATTTTAATATGTTTATTCTAATAGGTATAAATTTTTGTGTATTTTTAGCATATGTAGGCAATTATTACAAAACTAAATAAAAGAAAAACCAGTTTTTAAGAGTTCAATATCATATTCATTTTTTTGTTAATTTTTAGCAAAATTAGTGCACTGTATTTGAATCTCTCAGTAAGATAAAATAAAAAAATAAATTATTTTTTAAAATCACAAGTACACTTTTGTAAATGGCCTCTTGAAAATTTTTAAACTCAATGAAAACTGCAAATAATTGAGTTTGCTTCGAGAAAAATATGCTTGAAAAGCTAGTGGAACATTTTAAGATTTACAGAACATATACAGCTGAAATGATTAAAAATACGTTCCAAGGTGAAAACTTTAAATTAAAATATAATTTTATATGAACTGGTGTTCCATATACATTTTTACTAAAATTTTAATTTAGGAAATATAATCTTGGTAATGTAATTTCAAAAGTTAGATTAACTGTAACCAAAAATTAAAAGGTGAATTTATTGAAATTAGTCTATTTTTAAGTAAATATTAAAATAAACTAATTAAGAGTCCAATATTGCATACATAAACATTTATTTATTTAACACAGTAAAAAATCTTGTTTTATATTTATCAAATTTTTTTTTATTTTACATAGGCTGAATTTGATTTTAGTTAGTGTTTATTTCTTTAAGCAGGTATTTTTATTTTATGATCATTCTCCCTTGTATGAGCAATATCTAGTTCACTAGGCTATCTGCATAACAGAGGTTTTATTATAATTACTTTTATGTTTAGTTCAGCTTACATGTACATGTAACAAATTTGCTTCACACTCACACAAGCGGACAGCTTTAAATAAGAACTTAAAATACTGGATTACTGAAACGTATTTGGTTTTGTTTTTTTTAAATTTAAAATGACCATTTCTTTTTTTGATTTCAAAATAACAAAATACTCTTACTCACCTAGTAATCATACCTAAAAATCTAGTTAACAGAAAAAAATTATCTTGTTTAAATTAACAAAGTAATTATTGTACTATTCAGAGTTCAAAAAGTAAAGAAAATGTTTTAATGAAATAATAATTAAAATTAAATTAATTTGTAAAATAAACGTTTGTATGAGCCAGTGAATAAATACATTAAAACATTTTCATAAATTTTGATTATAATACTGTAGGTAAATGGGCCCTAATCATTACCTAATTATAGTTATTAATTCAACTACAGTATTACAGTTTACAAATCGAAGTACTCAAATTTAGAAACTGAATTATTGCTGCTACTTGAAGAAAGATTTAGTGGTTTTGAATCAAGAGGTACTGGTGTTAATGGATATGCAAGCTCTTCCTCTACAGTATCATCATTATCTTGTAAGCTAATAGTTTGTTCTGGTAGTTTTTTTGGTATATCAGATGGATTTACAATAACACAATATGTTTCTTCATGTTTAACATGAGCAGGATATAATTCTTGTTTATCAAACAAATGAGATTCTTCTTCATCAAACTGACTAAGGAAACGATTATGCATTCTTTTTTTGTATGCAGAAGAAATTTTTGACAAAGGTGTACTACGTGAAACAGTTGGATTACAATGCCATTTCGACGGAGTCGGAGGGGTATGAGATGTCAAATCCATATTGAGTTCAGGTGTGTTACAAATATTATCATTCCTATCAAAACTTACGCTTTCCAAAGTAGGGAATTCCTGGCATGTATTTATCACAACATTAATGGTATTATTTTTAATATTCATATCTTCACTGACACGTTCAGTAGGAACAAAAAGAGGCTTCTGTGGTTGTACATTTGCTACAGTTTCACTAAAACAATCTCTCTCCAGGTATGGTTTCATTAAAGAAGGAGACAAAATGACTGATGAAAGGTTGTTAGCAGTATTTTCTTTGATCATACTAAGACAGGTCTCATTTAAATGCGGTACATTAGGCATTTCTTTGCTGTATTCAAGAAAATGATTTCCATTAGAATCTGATTTCATTATACTAGGGACATATTGAGATGAATCAACAGAAAAATTGTTGTCAGGGTGATTTCTCATGTCTACTTCACAATGCTGTTTTTTGAAAGTGATCCTGGGTTGGGATGAAATAGTGCTATCAAAATAACTATCATCAATTCCTTTTTTATCATTTATATATGAAAATAATGGTGAAAACTCAGCTGTAGTATTGAATGAACTTTCTACCACTGACCCAGAACCCAGGTCATCAGGTATCCTGCCAAATGAAGGCTCATTAGAATTGTAGTCTTCAAAATTGCCTTCTTCTGATTTTATACTATCACATAGCTTTACTGAGCTTAGGAAAAGTTTCTGACCATTATCGATTCCATTACTGTAATCACAATCACTGTAACAGTTTGGTGACAGTAATATTCCTTCATTTTCCTTGCCGGCTATCATCAAAACAGTTGGTCGAGACTGATTTAGATCTTTTAAAGATTGATCAAGACTGGCTTCCCGAAGCCATCGTTTTTTTGGTAACTCTACTTTTTGTTCATGTGATTTGTCATGATTTTGGATCAAACTCTCAGTGCTGTGATGGTAACTGGATGAAATTCTTCCTGTACAGTTACATGCGACAGGACTTAAATGATTTTTTTGAAATTCAACACTATCACTTTTGGAACGCTTAATTTGTTCTTTTGTTTTATATTGTTTTATCTTTCTTATTATGGGCTTAACATCATTATTTTCAACTTCTTCATTTCTTAGCTTGGTATTCTTAAGCTTTCTATTGACTATTTCTTGTTGAGATTTCCTATCCTTTTTGTACCTAAAACATACAAGAATATACATTTTAAAAAATCCACAGTAATGTTTATTTATGCAAAATAAATAATAAATAAGATAAAACATAAATTATTTAAATAAGTGCCCCCCTTTTTAAATTATTTAACATGAATAACATTATGATGTATGAATTTTGTTAGCTAATAGATGAGAACTATGGCAAAAATGAAAAGTGAAACTAAATTCAGAACTTTTACACTGCAGTATAGTAACAAATACTTTGAATATCTGATATCTCATTTATAACTTATCAGTGTGTTTTTTCATACACTAATAATAATCTATTCTAAACAGAATTATTACAAGAGACTAGAGGTGACATTCATTACCCAGTGTAATGACAGCTTTCTTAGCATGAAGTGCCTGCAATTGGACAAAAGACTTTTATCATCAGATCAATGACTCTAGGAAAAAATATCAAGTATTAATAAATTTCACTATCAGATAAAAAGCATAAATGCCAAACACATTAACTTCTCAAAATAAAACAATTATTTCTGTTTCTCATTAAAATCATGTAATAGCATTTTCCCCTCCATAACTCATCAAGTTCTGATCAGTCAGAATCTTCCATGAAAAGAGTGAGTAAATACAAATATGATATTTTCATGCCACTTTTGAAGCTGAATATATCAAGCACTGCACAACATGTTAATACTTTAATTACGGTAAATATCTGAACAAACAGAATGGCAGAAGTATGATGTAACTTATATCTTTCTCAATAAAACAAATTAGCAAATTCTAAAAATGTAACTAAAAATTCTTTGGCAGACTGTTTATTAATGGACTATAAAGGAAGTTGCATCATGCTCTAATTTTATCTCTGAATTTTGTGAATACAAAATGGAAGAAAACATAAACAGAGCTATGAAGACAATATTAATAGAATTATGGAATAGAAAGTAATAGAAAATAGTCGTACCTCAATTTTTCAAGAGGTTGATTTTACTGACAAACCCAAACATTGCGTATATGATATATACAATATTTTGAAGCAGTTATTTGAAGAATTATCCAAACACACAGTGGTGCTTAAATTTACTGTTACATATTCTTTCATAATGCTAACACAGTTATTCTGTAAAATAATGGAGTACAAATTTTAAACGATGTTTCTAAATATTTTCATATAAAATCAAGGACAAAGGTGATAATAAAAGTGTGAAACTACAAAATAATGATGTTAAAATATGTATAAGCAAAAATAGAGTAACCAATAGTAGTAGAATTTTATAATTTGTAGATATAAATTATAAAGTTCTACTATAGTAGCGTGCAAATTAATCTGAACACAGATGTTATTTAATAAAATATGTAACTTTATTTAGAAAAAAAATTCATACTTGTACAATTTGTGAATATCTAGTAATTAATATGTTCTCCTTTAATCGTAATCACTTCATGTGTGATTTGGCATCAATTCAGCAGGTGTACTACACATATTTTTTTATTTCATCATGAAACCATACTGACATCGCTGCTTCAATGAGGTCAATTTTTGTGGTAAAATTCATTTTTAAGTCGTTTTTTGACTATTACCCAATGATTTTCAACTGGGTTTACGTCTGAGAAGTTGCTGGCCACATGAGCACTTTATGTTTCGTTCTTCAAAAGATTTTTCCACATTTTGACAGCACGGTACGGTACCAAATTTTGTTGGAACATTCCATTTCCTTGTGGGAATTTGTTTTGAAGTTGTGTCATCATCCTTTCCTTCAGAATCTTGATATAACCATCACTTTTTAACATACCATCTACTGGAAGTAATGAACAAGGGCTTTCAATTGTAAATGACTCCAAAACATTTTTTTCTGGGGATGTTTCACTGATTTTTGAATACAAGCCAGTGAATTTTCATCTGGTTTTCTAATGTACAGAACCCTCGTTTGGCCCTGAACATAAAAGTGACTCATCAAAAAACATTACATTTTCCCAGTCTTCTTTGGTTCAGTCAGCATGCACTTTGGCCCACAAGATACTTTTTTGCACATTGCTGGTGTTAAAGCTGGTTTTTAGCTGTCTGATGAGCTTTCCATCCAGATGTGTCTAACAATTGTCACCTGTAAATCTGTTCCACTGGCTGACTGGTTGCTAATTCTTGATTGAAGTCCACATCAGATAATTTTGGATTAAGTTAAGTTTTTTATACTAATAACCGATCCTGTGTTGAAGTAGTTTCTCTTTTTTGACCACATTTGCCTTTTGAGGCGAAAAGGAACCAGTTTTTTTAAATTGTTTTAAAATAACATTCATTGTCTCTAGTCCAACACCACACTAAGAAGCTATTTTTCATTGTGTCATACTGGTATGCTCAGAAAGAGAAACAATTTTCAAATGCTTTCTTGGAATTATGTCCATTATTATACAATAAAGACACACAGAACAAAATATACAAAAATACAATTTTGTAATAAAAAATGGAATAAATTTTCACAGAACACTTTATATAACATGAAAATTGCTAAACGATCAAAGAACAATAACCTCACATTACACCAACCTAAAGAATGGGTGTGGTTAAGCAGTATAGCCACAACATAGAAATAAAAATTCCCATGTCTGAATTAATTTGCATGCTACTGTATTTTTCCTTTTTTAAAATGTATTATTGTTTAATACCTTTCAGCTACAATGTAGGTTTGTGCAGATTAGTAACATGTCACATAAATATAATTCTTAAAATTAAAAAACACAAATAAACAAAATAAAATGAATATAATATAATTCAACGGCAACATTATCCTACATAGTTACAATACAGCCAAACATGTTTTTCAATATTTGGTCAGTGAATCTGAGAGTATGGAACAATCAGAGAACTAAGAAGAAAACTAGAGCGCAAGAAATTCTTTTCAGTGCTACAGTAAGTAAGGAAGTACATAAGATGTACTTTATGTAGATTCTGACAAATTACATGCTATGGAGACAAATTTTTTTAGAACCATAACAGGTAAGACAAAGATAAATTGTGTGAGGAATGTAGGGGAATATCACAATCACAGGTGTAAGAATGAGGAAAGAAAGTACAGTACTAAAAATGAATCAGGAGGTAAATGGGAATAGACCAGTAGCAAACCAAGGAAAAGCTGGTTAGGTAAATTTAAGGAGGTTGCTCAGTGTATCTGAGGACATGAATGGTAGTGGACGTGAGTTTTTTTGCTCTGTTTCGTTGGTTTAATAAGTGCGTTAAACTGCGAGTTTCAAGACTGATTTTGGTGGCGAGTGGCATTGGCCGTTGTTGTGAAGGGCTTAAGGCTAATTTTTTGGTATTAAGCATGTAAGTGGTTGACTTTTTTATATTGTTAGTATATTATATCAGAATAGGCAATAAGGGCTATTATTTCTTGAGCTTGTTATTTACATGGACAGTGTTATATGGTACTTGTAGATGAGGTTAATTAAATGAATTATGCCGATAAAGTAAATTTATTATTATAGTTAAATTATATTTAATTAGTAGGTGTACACAGTGCAACTGTAATTTGGTCACCCATTATGACCAAAGAAAACCCTTTTAAACTCCTCGGAAGAGTTTGCTGCAATTCATGGGGATTGGCGGGATGTCGTTGAGCGTCAGTCCACGATTCAGAGAAGGGTATTGAGGATGTTGCATTCGTAATTGTGAGACAGGATAGGTCCAATCAATTTCACAATTAAGCTGAAGTCACCACTGAGGGGCAGCTCCTTGGACAGGCATTCAAAAAGGAAAAAGGTAGACACCAGTGGTAGATGAGGAGGGTGTTTCTCACCATGAGGAGAGTGCCTTTTTTGGCGCAGTCAGTAGGATTGAGGAGATCAAGGCCCTTTGGGAGTTGGTTAAGGTTAATCCCAATACCAAGAAGGAAATTAAAGAGTGTAGCATGAGCCTTGTTAACGCAATGCGTGATATGGTGGTGCACAAGAGCACTGTGAGGGAGGAGTCCTGTTGTTGGGTGTCAAAAGTTGAAAGGACCCTATTGAATGACAGGGCATCGCAAACATTTAGGGAAGCTGGTCAAGAAGATTTGTTGAGAAAGCTGGAGGAAGGCATATAGGATCATGATGTACAAGAGTTAGCCACTAAACATTGGCAGAGAAAATTTTTTAAGAAAAAATTGACGGTAATGGATCTTGCTTTGACAATATCCCAGGTGATATCGTGGTGGTTCATGATTTAGAAGACAGAGTGTTTCAGGGATGGCTCTACAAGAGAGCCTCAAATGTCAGGAGGATGGCACAGAAAGGCAGGCTGAAGAGGGGACAACTTCTGGTGGAGGCCTATAATTCTAAAGTTATATTAAGTGATGATGTCAAAGAGGCTATGGTCAGACATGAATAGGTGCTTGGGAAGATGAAGGAGATGGCTCTGGGGTATGTAAGATACAGGATGGTTTGGAATAAGACCGGAATGAAGATCAGAAGGTTGCTTTAGTATGAGTGATACATTATATGCAGTAAGAGTAATAGAAAATTTAAGCTGGTCTACAGTTTTTCTGCAGACTCTATTTCCTACAGTTGTTTAGACACTCAATTTTTCTTATACTTTAGAGTTTATAACTACTACTACAGTTCTACTAAAACAATGAAAACATATAGATCTAAATAAAGTACTGCAAAATATTTGTGATAAAGTTAATACCATAAGAAATACCTATTAAATTTCTTTTTAATAAAGTTACATGGTATTCTTATGTTAATACTTCAACCGAAGTAATCACAAGATAGGCAGCTAGGGTGAAACAACCATACTCGCTAACACTAAACCTTGACATCTATTACTGCATAGACAAAGGCTGATCACTAATATTGTTGTGGATAAATGTCCTAACTTCGTTTTTTCTGTCCACTATTTTGTGCTTTTTCAATAAAACTGTGTATTTTAAGAATATATGTATATATTTAACAAAGTTTGGTGTAAATGTACATAACATCTACAAAAAAAAAGTGACAATGAAAAATTCCAGAATGGTGGTCATCAAAATTTTTTAATCATGATAATTCAGTCATATTTGATTTTCTAATATCTAACAATTTTGTCCCTGCTCTTAATTCCTTCACTAATTGAATTAAAAATAATTTTTGTTGTAATTATTATTTACAATTAAAAAAAAAATCATAAGCACGGTCCAATCTTTGTGAACCAATTTAACAATTTCAGCCATATCAGCTTTTTATCAACCGACTTGAGCAAATGTGGTGTCTTGTTTATATAAAAGGCTTAACATTTTATTAGGTAAAACTAATATTTGTGGACCTATTAATGATTAGAAAATTTAAATAGTCACCATTTAAGAATTTTTTTTTTAGGTAAAAATTTCTTACTTTTTTATTTTGTAGATGTTGGTACATGTATACCAAAAATAGACACCTCCTGACTACTGACTACTTCAGACTTGTTTAGTCACAATCCCTTAAGACAGGGTTTCTTAATAAAATATACTAAAAAAACAGACAAGAAGAAAACATATATAAAACAAAGAAGAAAACATGTTGTAGAAATGTGCGTTCAATTTTTACAATGTCACAAAAATAAAGTGTAATGAAATGATTAATCTTTTGTTTAAGTGTTATGATCTTATTTATACAACGGCATTCTCCATTTTTTAAAATTTATTATTTAATGAACAATACAGCTTACTGCATTATTTTACACATACTACAGTCGATATATTAATTAAAACACATTAAAATACTTCACACTGAAATCAGATTTTGCACTCATTTAAAATTAAAATGTTTTGTAATGTAGGCTTTCTTAATGGAAATGTGAATTCAGTGTAAACATGGTAAATGACATTGATAGCTGTGAATGTTATGTTAATCGATAGCCTAAATTAAAATGCAGCAGCAAGTTTGTTTAGAGTGAAAGATCTGTAAAAAATAAAAAGAAAAAACTCTTCTAAGTTTTATATCTGGATTACACAACAAATGAAAAGCAATGAGGGGTTTACAAATGAGGTTATGGTTACAGAACCCACCTATTAATTTGTGAACTTCTTGCACTAAAGTGATACATGCCATAACCATAATGGAATTACCGAAATATAAAAAACCTGGTTCTGAGATGACACTATGTTTAAATCTTATTCAGGAAAATAATGGTTGTCTGTTGGGAAAATATAACGAAAGCAAATTAAAAATCTGTTTTAATTAGAATAATCTAATTTATTAAAATTCAAGTAGAAACTTCTGGGACAGCTTGTTGCAAAGATTACTAATATAGGAACATACCTTATTTTCATCAACCACAATTTCAAAACTAAAACTAGAAAATCTGATCACCTCTCAAGTTTAAAATGAAAAGTTAATTTTAAATGAGAAACCACGACTGAATCTCAAGCTTAAAACTTAAAAATAAACAAACAAAAACTAGACAAACTTAAAAATATCATAATTCTTAACAGTTTCTTTTCATAGAATGTGTATTTTTCTATAGCTTAAAAACAAAACCCAAATGCATACAGTTACTTTGGAATAAAAATTTTAGAGAATATTTTCTTACTGTTCAAGCCACTCAACTACTTCATTTGAATGAATTGGATTCAGAAATACTGGTCTCAGCACAGAACTGTCACAACGTGTTAATACAGAGTCTGGATGATTTGGACAGTGCCGATTAGCATGGGTAAAACGATTTTCACACCTGCAAATCAAAAGTTAATCCAGGATATATTCATAAATATGTTCAAATAAAATAGTAATATTTCTTCCCCCCTTATCTTAAATCTGTTTTTAATAAATTCTATAAGAAACAAAGCATTGCAAGAAAAAATTAATACATTTCTAGGCACTAGTAGGTCTTACTATCATTGGTAAACCTCAAATATATTCAAAGCAAGCCAAGATCTATATTCATTCTTGTTTGCTTTCACAAACAAAAAGTATTATAATGTGAACATATTTGTAACTACAATTGCTGATGTATTAAAGATCTATTTATAAGGGAGAAATTTTCATATTTCCATGTGCATGCTTCAAAGCCTGTTGGTGAATTTAAAAAAATAAAAAATTATATGTCTAAGTCACTCTGATTTACTACTTCCTGAAGTAAGTATGTACGAACATGAAATACTGTTACATGTTAATAATTCATCTACTTTGTGGCATACAAAATATACTTGTACTATAACTGTACTTATATATTGTCGCTGAATGGCTTCGACGGCATGTGGCATTTACTAACCTTATGGTAGCCCTGAGAAGGACTGTTGGTCGAATGGCTTCGATGGCTTGTAATTCATAACCTTGTGATGGCCCTAAAAATGGCTGTTTTTTGTGTTAGCTCTGAGAAGAGCTGTTGGGTCTGGAAGCTGGTCTCCGGGGAAGTCAGGGAGTTGCGGCTCGTCCATTGAGGTCCGACTGGGCTTTCCCTCAGCGGCAGTTGGGCCTCCCCTACAGTGTGGCCCCCAGAGCCACGCAGTATCGGGTCGGTGTTGGTTGTCCTTTGCCGGGGTGGCCAAGGCAGTTCTCCCTAAGCAATCCCACGCTGGGTAGGCTCCTGCTGCTATGTCTGCCGGCCAGGGCAATTGAAGCCCGGCGAGCTGGAGCTGGAGCTGGAGCAGGAAGGTAGTGTCCGCATCCAGCGGCTCCCTTGGTGGGCTGGCCAGGCCTGCTGCTTCGGCGAGGATGTTGGCATCCGCTGGGAGGTCCCATGTTGGGGCAGCCAGGGAACTTGTCTTCTTCCATCTTCTTCTTGGTCTTCTCCAGGTGGTGGTCAACGATGAATTGAAAATTCACTCTCGTGCATGCTCTTTTATTAGAGCCTGAGAGTGGTGGGGCTGCAGTACCGCTATGTTGGGAGTGATGCTTGTATCAGTGCATACATATACTGTGCGCTAGCTCACATCGTTGCTACTTTGTTCGCCCGCCGATATTAAATAGGCATATATGTGGTAATAATAAATATATATATATATATACACACACACACATAAAATAAAGAATCTGGATGATTTGGAAAGTGCCGATTGTATATATATATATATATAAAAAGTATAAAAGGTTTACCACGAAGAGTACAGAATTCAATAATGCCACTTACCTTATGCTCTTTGTTATTATATAAAAGCGCTTTCAAGGGTTTCCCTCTTCATCAGTTAATAAAAAAGCATATTCATTTTAAAAATCACACATTAAAATTTAAAACTTAAAATTGTAAACATATAAAAAATAAGTAGTAATAAAAGTTACCAAATTTTATTTCATGTGGATATCCACACATACAGTTCTGTACTACTATTTTAGTAGTGCTTTATATAATAACAAGCAGAAGGTAAGAGGCATTATTTAATTCTGTACTCTTGGTGGTAAACTTTTTATATTTTGTCTTTGACATAATTAGTTCAGAGGGGAATATACAAATACAATAACAAAAAAAAGAATTGATTTTTCAGAAACTGTCTTCTTAAACTTCATTTTATTTATCACACTACAATCTGTTTTTAGTTTTAAATTATTCATTATTACTATGTAACAATTAACCTTCCTGCGGTATACTGTAATGCACCATAAATTTATGAGAAAGTCAGAAGAAATAAATCCTGTTACATATTGCTGATGTGTTTTATATATTAAGCTCATTTTGTTCTTCTTCATATTTTAATCTTAACTATTTAAGTGAGCTGTCATTTTAATTATCAGAAGATTTATTTACTACTTCAAAAATAATTAAAATTTTCACTCTGTACTAAAATGGTTTCTTGTATGGAACTTAATTTTGTTCATCTTGCAGAATATATTGATGTATTCAAACCATTTATTTTCAATATGTGCAGTTGGCTGTAACAAACTTAAAGATTGTGTCTATTAACAAATACCACATTTTTTCAATCATGGGGTATTCCATTTTACTTCAACATATTTTCAAAACTTTTATTGCATCACTAATTTTGATTTTGATGATATTTGGTATATAACTACCCACCTTGTAGTTGCCGAAAAAATTTTTTTCTTGAGTAATAGACTATTTTCTAACTTGCCAACAGGAAAAAAACAACCATTTTTGTCACTTTTTCCATGAGCTGTAGCATTCTTATTTTACATTATACAGAGGTCAACAAATTATACAGAGCATGCAATAGGCAGAAGGGATATATTTTCACACGAGGAAGTTCAACAGATCATGCTTGAGAGTGCAAGTAATTGAACAGCCGTAGCAATATTGGCCAGGAAGGTAATGCAGGAGCTCTATGCCTGGGAGGAGTGCCGTAGGAGCAGGTGAAGAAGGGGTCGCTGGAGAGTGTTTGGGAGAAGAGGCACTTGGCTGAATACTTAGGGGGTCTCCTGTACGTGTGGGGGGTCACCTAGGTGTGATGAGGCTGGGGACACTCCTTTTATGTGTCCTACGGTAAGTATGTTGTATGTCAGTAACTGTTTATGAGTGTGTGTGTTGTTGAGGGATGTGTCTTATGTGATTGTGTGTGTGTGTATGGTGTGCAATTGGTGTGTTGCTGTGTATGCTGAGAAATTTGACAAATGTGTTGTTGTTAAGGGGATGGATGTGACTTGTGACGTGTAGTGCTTCTGCCTTAAGTGATCTTGTTCGTGTGTGTGATTTTCTGAGTGGTTTGATTGTGTGTGTGTGGGTGTTTTACCCCCTTCGTGATGAAATGCACACCAGCTGTACCAGTAAGGGGGTAGCCAGGGGTGGAGGTTTAATCGGTAGTGTGCAGGAATACAATATGCACCCAATATCATCTTGTGGAACCTGTTAGCGAGTCCGACACTGCTTCGGCGTCTGTAAATGGTGTTCCTCCCCTCTTACAAAAAAAATAAATAGTGTTATATTACTTTTTGTTTGTTGTCTTTGATAAATAGTTTTGTGATTTTTTGCTCTTGTTATCTTTAATGATGGACCGATTTTTGAACAGTAATAAACGTAATAGTGCAGATAAAGAAAGTACATCTTCAACCAGTGGCATGAATATGAAGAAATGAAAATATAGTTTAGATATGATGACAGTTATTTAGACATTTATTAATTACTGTTGACATAAACCTTTGGGTTTATGTCAACAAAACTTAATGGTGAAAAGAGACCACAATGAGTATTGTGTATGAACGTTTTGGCAGCCAAGTGTATGCTTCTAAGTAAATTGAAGCGCCATTTAGAAGCTAATCACCATAGCATGGTTGGTAAACCTTGTGATTTTTTTGCCAGGAAGTTAAAAGAGCTAAAACAAGAAAAAATACATAATACTTCATCAATACCAAACAACACTTTGATAGCATCTTACAAGGTGGCTTACAGAATCGTGAAATGCAAGAAGCCTCACACCATAACAGAAGAACTTATTTTACCAGCTGCTGTAGATATGGTGAACATCATAGTTGGCGAGTCTGCTGGAAAGCTGCTTTTAAAAGTGCCTTTGTCCAATAACATAATTAGTCAGAGAATACAACATATGACGGAGGATATCAACGATCAATTAATTGAAAAAATTAAAGGAGTGGAATATGGATTGCAGTTAGAAGAGGCTATGGATAATAATAAGGATGCTCATTTGATATGCTATGTATGGTTTATACACGGTAATAATATTAAAGAAAAGAAGACCTTCTGTTTTGTAAAAACATCATTGCAGGATCGAAGGCTCAGGACCTGTTCAAGATTCTTGATACATTCATATCTGAAAATAATTTGAATTGGCCTAAGTGCATTGGTGTCTGTACCGATGGAGCTCGCTCCATATTTGGTTACTAAGGAGGATTACAGGCACTTTTTCAAAGCAAATCACCAAATGCACTGTGGACCCATTGCATTATCCATAGAGAAGTGCTTGTGTCAAAGCATCTGAGTCCTGCAGTGAATCAGATGTTAAAATGTGGTAAATTTTATAAAATCTCGTCCGCTGAAAGCAAGGTTTTTTAAAAAAAATTGTGTGAGGATGTGGGAGCCGAACACTTGTCTTTGTTGTACTACAGCAGTGCACGATGGCTCTCTTGTGGTAATATTTCATCACGTATCTTTGAATTCAAGAAATTTTTATTTTTCTTAAAGAGAAAGGATACAAATATGCAGAAGATTTTGCTGATGCCGATTTTTTAAAATAAAGCTGGCCTATTTATGCAACATTTTTGAAAAGCCGAATTCTGTTAATCTTTCTCTGTAGGGTTAAAACAGGCACCTATTGAAGTGAATGGAAAGAATATCATTTTTTATAAAAAAACTCAAACTATGGAGAAGAAAATTGAATGAAGATGCAGGAAAAAATTATCTTTTAATATTGCAGCAATTTTTGACATAAAATGAACCTGATCTTTCTCAATATATAAAAACCATGTTTGAAGGGCACTTATCACAGCTAATTATCTGGTTTGAGAAATATTTTCAAGATGAAAATTTTAATAGGTTTGCATGGATTCAAGATCCATTAAACACTTGTGCTCAGTCTGAATTTACTTCTGCGGAAGAAGATAATCTTATCGAGTTATCTTGTGACAAGTTTGAAAGCAAAATTTGGCAGCATGGAATCGACAGAATTTTGGATTTCAATAAATATGAATATCCCCTTCTAAGTGAATTTTAATTCCATTTTTTAAGTATTTGTGCGAAGTGACCGTTTTTGGCGGTCACTGTAGTATAAAGCAATATAGAGCAAAAATCAACATGGAAAATTGAAATGAGGGGTGGCTGTGTCCAGATTAATTCCATGATTTGCAGGCTCATCCATTACATTAATTATTAATTTATTGTTAATAAAGTAAAAAAAAAAAGTTAGATAATGAGATACACAAGTTTTATTTAGTTTTATGTCTTACTTACAAGTAGTAATACTTTTACTTAGGGTAGGGCGCCATGGAAAAAGTTTAATTGAAAAAGAGCGCTGCAACTCGGAAAAGTTTGGGAACCACTGTTTTACTTACACACACACACACACACATAAAGATTATTCTGAGTAGAAAAGAAAAGTTGCATAAATGATACTGTTAAGGCACATGCACACTGTTGTTTAAAGGAATTTTAACATTTTTTTCATATTTAATTTTTTTCTTTTGCATAAACTACTTATTTAGTAAAACTTGTCAGTCAATTAGAAGAAAAAAATTCTAATTCTATTACGAGGCCTAATTGAGATTTGTTCTAAGAACTTAAATTATTTGCATTTTATTGTGTAGTTTAATTTAAAAAAATTAAATCTAATCACATTTTATTTACATAAAAACAACTATAAGTGGGTAATTTGAAGTTTAATGAATTATTGTTAAGTTCCCTGAATTATTCACCAAAAGTTGTTTTTGGTACTTGTTTGTTATTACACTGCCACTTTTTTTTTATGCAACTTCTTCAGACTTCATGAAAAAATGAATAATAACATTTATTTAAGGTGGAAAAAGTAAATTTTTTAATGAAAAATAAATATTATAAAACACTAGATTATGCTCACTCTGTGTACTGACGAACAGTATAAATATCAACATAACCAATGCTTGCTTTGCTCTGTAACCTCATCTAATTAATGTCAAATATGCACATCATTGGTTATGTTGATATATGTATGATTCGTCAGTATAATCAAAACAAACAACCTACGCTCGCTAATAGACATATTTTTTGTTTAAGACATTCTAATATTACATTGTTTTTTTGACAAAGAAGTTGCATAAAAAAAATGGTGGTGCTATAACAAACAAGTATTTTGTTTTTAAAGCTATTTTAGTATACTATATTTTTATGTATAACATACAACTGTACGTAATATATCAGCTACACTTTATAAAACATATGCATATAACAAAAAACAATTTTTTTTAACTACATAGGAGTGGCTAAAACCCATGATTGTGATAACATACCAACTACGTTAAATAAAAAGGGTTTTCTTTGACTTTCACCTAATTCTGTTCCAATATAAAAAAATCAAAACAAGAGGCAATCTTCAATGGAATAACAATATTGTACAAAGGTTCACTGTATATTGCATATTGGCAAAAATCTGTAAGTGCATTATATTTTAAGTATGAATGGTTTTAAAACTTAATTGGAATATTAATTCTAATTTGAGAATAAGTATCACATAAAACATTGCAATAAAAAAGGACAACATACTTACCCTTCATAAGAGCATACAAATGGCTTTTCTCCCGTGTGAAGACGCTGATGAGTTTTTAGTTGCCCACTTTGAGTAAATGCACGTAAACAACCAGGATAATTACATGCATATGGTTTTTCTCCTAATAACAGGTAAAGATAAATAAAATTTAAAACCACACTAACATTAAAAATAAACAATGAGAAAAAAGTTCATTTAATGCAGTACCTGAAGTAAATGTCTTAATAACATCTTATATTTTGCATCATTTTCATAACAATTTTTTACAATATAGTCATAATATATATAAATCAAAACTAGTCTTTAGATATACAAATAATGCTATCCCACTGAGAAAAAAAGTTAACTCTAATATCAAATGAGACTTGAAAATAATGAGTAAGGATTTGAAAACTGTAAATAGATTATTTTACCAAAATTCAAGAAATGGTCAAGTATTTGTACGCAAGTACAAACAGATAATGAAAATATGATGCAACATAAAATAACAGGGACAACAGGGCAAGTTGTTAAATTAAGTTTGGTAATTAGAAACTAGATTTGTTAATTTTTTAATCACGCTGAAACCTATTTTTGAATCAAATACGATGTCCCATCAATTTTGGACTTATCTAACACTATCTTCAGCTTAGTAAGCAAATGGGAAATTTTCTTGAAAAAATGTATTTAGTACACAGATAAACTAGATTCATCACTTTTACTTAGTGCCAGGTCAAATTTTTTGGTTGCTGTTTGCATATAGTCAATAATTTTGGCTAAAATTTTTATTTTTGATTTTTTACTTTGTTATTATATTTTAAACACAATCAATTCATCTCATACTCTAAAACCTTGTGTATGTGGATGTGTTAAAATTCTGACATTTGAAAAATATCAAATATGACTGGGGTTTGAACAGCAGCTTTTGGGTGAACAGTTAATATATATTTATGAACATGAGTCTGTAATGGCATTACAGGAATGATATGGTACTGGGTCAAACTTTCAACCCAAATTTAGGCTACACAGCATTTAATAATCTATGGAGTATTGGCTTCATGTAGGTCTAAAAATGTTTTTTTTTTTTTTTTTTTTATTTTATATATTTTTTTTTTAATGTAGTTTAATTTTAGTATAAACAAATTAAGGTGCAATTTACTGACAAATATGAAAAATTTTAGCAATAGTATTTTGCTTATAGTAAAGAGGACACAACAGGCCAGGTTGCTGTCATAATTGGGATAATCCATTTTAATTCAAAAAATTTTCAAAACTTATGTAACTAATTTTGATGATATTTGGTATATAACGATATTGGTGTACGAGGTGGGACAATAAAGTAATGAGACTGATTTTTCTTTGCAAGATGTGGCAACCCTGCAGCTTGCGTAGGCACACCATCTTTGATCTTGGTCTATAAGCTACTTATAGTCCAAGCGGCACATTGATGCAACTGCTTGGTCGTGAGTTGTGCTGTAATAAGTGAACACGTGTTTGTGTCTCTCGTCACAGAAATGAAACCGCAAAATATTGCGCAACGGTATGCCATTTCTTTTTGCGTTAAATTGGGTGAAAACGCGACAACTTATGGTAAGCTTCAGAAGGCTTTAGGAGAGGAGGTTATGTCAAGAGCTCAAGTTTTTCGGTGGCATAAAATTTTTAGTGAAGGCAGAACGAACGTTGAAGATGAAGACCGCAGTGGACGACCATCAATCTCACAGACAGATGTCAACTTGACCAGGGTGCGTGAAATCGTACGATCTGATTAAAGATTATCCGTGAAAATGATTGCAGAAGAACTCAACATCAATTGAGAAACGGTTCATCTAATATTAACTGAAGATCTTGGTACGAGAAAGATTTGTCCAAAAATGGTCCCCAAAATTCTCACACAACAGCGAGAAACATGGAAAAATGTGGCAGCCAATCTGTTAGAGCAAACGGAAATCAATCCAGATTTGTTGAGCTGTGTTATCACCGGTGATGAAGGTTGGTTTTTTCAATACGATCCAGAGACAAAACGCCAAAGTTCACAATGGTGCTCAAAGGGATCACCCAGACCAAAAGAAGCTCGCATGTCAAAGTCAAAAGTGAAATGCATGCTTGTGTGCTTCTTCCAAGGGAATTGTTCATAAAGAGTGGGTACCTCCTGGACAAACAGTTAACTAATATTTCTACAAAGAAATTTTAGAAAGACTTCATAAACGAGTTCTTCGTATCCGTGCCAACATTACTGATAATTGGATTCTGCATCACGATAATGCGCCATCCCATACTGCTCTGTCAGTACAGCAATTTTTAACCTCAAAACAAATTTCAGTACTACCACAGCCACCTTATTCACCAGATATCGCTCCGTGCGACTTTTTTCTATTTCCAAGAGTCAAAATGGCGGTTAAGGGACACCATTTTCAAACAACACAAGATGTCCAAAAAGCTGTGACGAGGGTCTTGGAGGATATTACAGAAGATGAGTTCCAGAAATGTTACCATCAATGGCAGAAGCGCTGGAATAAGTGTGTGCAATCAGAGGGGAAGTACTTTGAAGGAGACAACCCTAAACATGACTAAAACGGTAAGCAACATTTTTTTTTTCCACACCAGTCTCATTAATTTATTGTCGCACCTCGTATAATAAGAGATGATGAGTATGATGAGTAATGAAGCGTTAAAAAACCGCTAAAAACACTGTTCCTTCTAACCGTGAACAATGTATCCAAAAAATTCACAGCATGTATTCTTTCAGATAATAATGTAGGCCTACTATACAAAATATTTTGATGACTATAATGAGATAGCTTATATTCTAGATAGTTTGTTACTTAAAGTATGATTCAAACACACAAACTTATGTTTAAATACAAAAGTGAATAGACATGCATGGACATGAATGTTTGCGTAATCCTGAATGTAAACATTGTAGAAAGCTCAGTTACTGTTTTGATTTCAATGTGATATGTTGAATTGTTGCTAATGTTAATACTGTAGTTAGGTAATGTACACTTGTTTATAAAGTAATCTGATTAGCAGTAACTTCTCTTTTATTTTTAATTTTATTAATTAGAAATTTTTATTTTAGCTGTCGAGGAACTGGGATAAGACAAAGTGAGGTGCAATTGGTAGTTTTACAATTTATACTAACTGTATTGTTATTGTAAGAACCCTTGCATTTTATAAAAACGGATTATGTAGTGTTCAGTTGGCATTAACATTGAAACAATATGTCACAAATTGACTTACAATATATGTTCAGTATTTCACGATATTTTAGAGTTTACTGACAGCAAATAACATTGATATCTTTAAAAAGTGGATGGACTGAAACAAAAAATATCTTATTTTCATAAAACTGAATATTTTGATAAATATTTTCACATTACTGGGAAAAGTTGCTGATCTATTTAGCTGTTACACTAAACTGGCTAAGAAATCCTTTCAAAAAATATCTTTACACTTTCAACAAGCAATCCAAATTTAAAATTATTTCCAGGCACAACACTGTGCCTGGAATTAATTTAGTGAGTACTTGAAGCACAATATTACATCATTCTCTGCTTCCAAAAGCAAGTTATAAATAAAGTAAAAACACTGTTGCCACACCTTAAACAATTTTTTTATTTTTCTGATGGCTTCTCAGCCCAATATAAAAACAAACAATATTTCATAAATTTGTGCTACCATCAAGAAGATTTTGAAATCACAGCTGAATGGTTTTTCTTTGCCTCATACCATGGAAAAGGACCATGTAATTGTATTGGTGGAACTGTAAAAACAGTGAATAAAGCAAGCCTTCAAAGCACAGTCAACAATCAAATTGTTACACCTTCTGAAATGTACAATTATTGCAAAGACAATATTAAAAATATAACACTTATTTTCTGCTCTAAAAAAGATGTTCAAGAGATTGAAGAATACCTCAGTTCTTGTTATCAGGTAATCACAACAGTCCCAGAAACAAGAACCTTTTACAGTTATGTTTCAACAACTCAGAAATGTATTCTGAAAGTCCGGGCGACCTCTGAATCAGAAACATTTACGTTAGTATCAATACACAAGGACATTAGTGTTTCTGATTGCTTTATTTGTTTACCAAAGTTTACCAAATGTAAAATATAGTCGCAAATACAATGGCAAGTGGTGGTTAGCGAAGTCATTGAAGTTAAATATATGAAAATGAAGAGGAATATCAAATACACTTTTTCCATTTGCAGGGTCCTGGTACTTCATTCAAGAAATCATTGAGGGATAATCACACATGGGTTCAACTGGAAAATATTTAAAGATTCTCATGCCTTTAGAGCTTTTTCTATCAACTACTGGAAGAAGACATAACATTATACCTAAGATGAATGAGGACTTATCAGTTCTACTCAATAAAAAAATGGCAGTAAGTTATTTTAGTTAAGTTTGTTATCAAAAAGTGCAAGATTTATTCATAACTTCCATTAGCAGGAGTAAAATATGATAAAAGTGAATTGAACAACTTGTTAATGTAATTGAATTATCATTTTGTAATTATTATTCATCATTCTGTAATTGACTATTAATTATCAATATACTCATTCTAATGAGTTTGGTTGTAATTTTTATAAGCTAAAAAGAATACATAACATTAGTATTTTTGGATATGTTGTTTACAGTTAGAGGGAATGGTGTTTTTAGTGGTTTTGTTGGCTTCTTTACTGGTCAACCCCTTTGAGTAACAAAATAAATTTTATATGGTTTTAAAGTACATAAGTACTTACTGCTGCAAATATTTCAGATTTTTGCCATCTCACATGTGATTTTTGGGCCCACAAACGAGACATTTTCAAAATCTTACGATTTGGTGGCCATTTTTTTAATGAAGTACACTTGGTTACAGTCCAGTGTTTTTTTTTTTTATAAGTACTACTATTAAATAATAGTTAAAAGGTAAAACACAGGCCTGTTACTGTAAGCCCTTCATTATTTATTTTGGGCCCAAAATTTGAAAACAACAATTTGTAAATGTAACTTTAGTAAACATTATAAGTTTGGTTATGTAACAAAATGAATTTTGAGTACACTAAGATGAAGTTCCATTTTTACTCTTTCCAAAAATTCCCTTTTGACCCTCTGTATGATGTAAAATAAGAATGCTACAGCTGATGGAAAAAGTGATGAAAATGACTGTTTTTACCTGTTGGCGATTTAGTAAATAGTCTATTACTCAAGAAAATCTTTTTTAAAAATATAAAGAAATATTTTTTGGGCACTACAAGGTGGGTAGTTATCATATACCAAATATCATCAAAATCAAAAATAGTGATGCACTGATCATTTGTTGAATTAAAATGGAATATTCCAATTATTAATTGTCAACAGAGCTAAAGAAATAATAAAAATAATATTAGTTATAAAGTAAGAGTAAGCAGGAAACGATTTGATTTCTGATGGGTGAATTCTCTGGATTGGTAATATCTAGAGGATCATGAAAACTAAATAATATTTTTCCTCAGATCCAGTACTTTATTACTCAAGAATGATATACCTTAGAAAATGTACAACATAACAATTTTGTAAAACTAATTTAAAAAAAAAATGTTTTTTTTTTTAATAATTAATGCAGAGTCAAATAAAGGGCAAGCAGGAGTAATAATAATAATAAGTGTTCTGCCCAAAGGCAGGTTTTCACATGGCCGCCCTCCATTCTGCTCGATCTGTGCCATCTGTTTCATTTTATAGTAACTTCCTTCCCTTTTTATATTTTCTACCATTTTCATTTGTCTCCGACCTCTTGCTTTCCTCCCCGTTACAGATCCTTCCAATGCTGTCACCAACAGGCAGTCATGTCTCAACCAACTGCATTTTCTTCTTATTACTTTCAATAATGGCCCTCTCTTCTCCCACTCTACGAAGCACCTCCTCAGAAAGGGCCACACTCCACACAAAACATACATGATAAGGTAGAAAATATAGAAGAAGAATGGGAGAATGTTAAAAAGGAAATCCTTAAATCAGCAAAAGTGAACTTAGGTGAAACAAAGAGAACTGGTAGAAAAACTTGGATATCAGAGAATATATTGCAGCTGATGGAGGATGAACGTAAAAACTATAAGAATGCTAGTGATGAAGGTAAAAGGCACTATCGACAATTAAGAAATACTATAAACAGGAAGTAAAAATTGGTGAAAGAAGAGTGGATTAAAGAAAAGTGTTCAGAAGTGGAAAGAGAAATGATCATTAGTAAAATAGACGGAGCATAGAGGAAAATTAAGGAGAATTTTGTGGTACATAAATTAAAATATAATAATGTGTTAAATAAAGATGTTACACCGGTTTATAATATGAAAGAAAAGGTTGGTAGGTGGGTGGAATATATTGAGGAATTATGCAGAGGAAATGAAGTAGAAATTGGTGTTATAGAAAAAAAAGAGTAAGTCAAAGAGGATGAAAAGGGAGATACAATACTGAGATCTGAATTTAAGAGAACATTAAAAGATTTGAATGGCAGAAAGGCTCCTGGGATAGATGGGATACCTGGAGAATTACTGCGCAGTGCAGGTGAGGATAGGTGTGAAGTGATAGATAGATTATACAACCTGGTGAATAATATTTATGAAAAAAGGGAAGTTATGTCAGACCAAAAAGAGTGTTATCATGATACCAAAGAAAGCAGCAGAAGATAAATGTGAAGAATATAGAACAATTAGCTTAACTACTCACGCATCAAAAATCTTAACTAGAATTCTGTACAGAATTGACAGTAGTGAAATAAGTGTTAAGAGAAGACCAATTTGGTTTCAGGAAAAATATAGGGATAAGGGAAGCAATTTTAACATTCAGATTAATAATAAAAAAGATGATTAAAGTAAAACAAACCAACATACATAGCATTTATAGACATAGAAAAGGCATTTGATAACGTAGACTGGAATAAAATGTTCAGCATTTTGAAAAATGTAGGGTTAAAGTATAGAGATAGAAGAACAATTGTTAACATTTACAGGAACCAAACTAAAACAGTAATAATCGAAGAACATAAGAAAGTAGCTGTAATAAAAAAAGGTAGTCAGACAAGGATGTTCCCTATCCTCGTTACTTTTTAATCTTTACGTAGAACTAGCAGTTAATGATGTTAAAGCACAATTTAGAACTGGAGTAACAGTGCAAGGTGAAAAGATAAAGATGCTACGATTTTCTGATGATAAAGTAATTCTAGCTGAGTAAAAAAGAGTTAGAAGAAACAATGACTAGCATGGATAAAGTCGTACGCAAAAACTACCGCATGAAAATAAACAAGAATAAAATGTAGTAGAAATAATGAAGATGAACCACTGAATATAAAAATAGGAAGAGAAAAGATTATGGAGGTAGAAGAATTTTGTTGTTTGGGAACTAGGAAGATGGACGAAGCAGCAGCAATATTAAATGATGTATAGCACAGGCAAAACGAGCTTTCAGTCAAAAATACAATTTACTTATATCAAAATTTAATTTAAATGTCAGGAAAAGATTTTTGAAAGTGTATGTTTGGAGTGTCGCTTTATATGGAAGTGAAACTTGGACGATCGGAGTATCTGAGAAGAAAAGATAAGAAGCTTTTGAAATGCGGTGCAGTAGGAGAACGTTAGAAATCAGATGGGTGGATATAGTGACAAATGAAGAGGTGTTACGGCAAACTGATAAACAAAAAATTATTTAGAAAAATAAAATTAAAAGAAGAGACAGACTAATAGTCCACATAGTAATCCAGGCATCCTGGAATAGGCGCTTTGATACTGGAGGGACAGGTAGATGGGAAAAATTGAATATGCAAATATTCAAAATGGAATATGCAAAACAACTTATTAGGGATGTTAGATGTAGGTGGTATACCGAAATGAAACGACTGGTACTAGGTAGGGAATCTTGGACAGCTGCACCAAACCAGTCAAATGACTGAAGACAAAAACATTTTTGTTTTAAGAAACAAAAAAATATTGCAGAAACACTGTTCTCTTCCTTAAAATAGGATTTATATTTGTGTCACTCAAATATTTACAAATATAAGATTTACATACAAATACATATTAAAAATAGAAAATGAATTTACAGTCCTCCACTATTTTATTTCTACTTATATGTGGTCATATCAGGTGAAACCATAGGTGGTGGGGGGGCAGTAATTACAGTTATGACTAAATGTTTAAGTTTCCATTTTGAGAAAATAAGTTTAAATGATTTTTGAAACAGCTGCAAAGACATCATTTGGGTAATAAAAAAATACTTTACTACAATTTTGAAATTTTCTTTAAGTTTTACAATGAACAACCTATTAACATAAATTGAAGTAGGTGCACATTTAAGGTCTTAACTTATGAAAGGGTTAGAAGTTATATAAAAATTAATATTTAATGGACAAATTGTATCTTAATGGCTGTGGCTTCTCAGTTCTGTCCCTCAATACTCTATAAATGGATTCTAATTAATTACAAATTCTGGCCTCCCAATCCAGGTTGTAACAAGCTATCGGTCATTCACACTACAGGAACAAAACATGCAGTTAATTATGGACCTGACTACAAAATTGCACAAACCTCAAGACTTTCAATTTTGGAATTCTGAATTTGTATAATATTCATCATACAAATCAATCAATCAACATTTACAAATATAGTTGTAAAATGGATAAAAGATCAACTAACATTTTGTAACGAAAAATTTGGGATCAACAATAATCAATCATACTATAATGTTATATTTTGCTTAATTTTAGTCACTAAATCATAAAGAAGTTTTTCAAAAATAAACTTATTTAAGATTTGTTTTTTAACACACTTCTGGCACAGAGTAGGTTTATTATTAGGTAATTATCATTTATACCTCTAATTAAAATGTATTGCAGACCCAAAAGCTTTGGATTTTTTTACTTCCACTAATACGTTAGGATCATTCAAATATTTATAAAAAGTGAAAAAAGAAAGTTACATTTGTTAAAAGTGTATAATATTGATGTATGCTGCAGAAAAAAGTCACAAAAATTTAACAAAAACTGTTTCAATTATGTATTATGAATGATTTGAATTTCTTTCATGGTTTTGTAAAGGTAAGAAAGAATAAACACAGTTTTATAGTTGAAATGCTCTTGTATACATGGAATTGGTTGTTACATATATTTTTTATAAAACAATTTACACAGTAAAATGGATTAATATACTTACAATGTGGTACAGTAAAAGTAGTGATATTAAATATAACTTTTTATTTAAATTAACATTGATTAAACTGATCAACTTACATAGTAGTTAATAGATTAACTGAAAGAGAAAAACATGTAACTTAAGTCATAATGAAAAAAATAACTAATTAAAGTGGCAACATAAAATATTATTCCTTCAAGCAGTTTTTACAAGTACATTCCAGTATTTATCGAAATGATTGCAGCCAATTAAGTTTATGTTAGGTAGAGAAAGATATTTTTATATAGAGGTGTACAATTTCTTTTACAGCTAATGTATGATTACATATTAATCACTGATATACACCATATATTACCACAATTACAATAATGAAGTCTATTTACAGACTATACTGAAGAGTTAACTGACACTGAACTTATATAGTTCTTAACAACAAAACAAACATGTTTATAATATACTAAAATAGCATGGATATGCTGGCAAAACCATCTTCACGGTAAATAACTGTTAACATACATAAACAAATACACCACAAATTAAACTTTCAGCCAAATACAAATACAATAAATTAATAAATAAACTAATACGTTTTCTTGATCTTACCATTACAAAAAACAACCAACAAAAGCAGTTTCAAAATATACAAAAAAAAAACACAGTGATAGACACTATTACTAACAGCAGTTCAAACCACCCAACCTCACATAAACTGTCAGTTTTTAGAATTATAGTTCAGACTACTTAACTTACCCTTGTCACCTAAAGACCACAGAATAACTCTGTAGCATACCATTTATAATACTATTAAATACTTAGAACACTTAAATGAATACAACACACCCACTGAGACATAACAACACAAAATAAATTACAAAAAAAACTGCACTAACATATATAACAAAGGTTTTAAGAAAGTAGCTCCCAAAAAAATCTGGGTACATGCAGCCTTCAAAACAGCAAAAAAAACAAACCATTACATACAGAACACCTCTGGAATATGTAAACTAAACTGTTCCATCTGCACAGTATTGTCATTGATCAAAGAGGAAAGTTTCTAAGATACAATACAATGTAAATTTAAAATAATCTTTGGCTGCATTCTAAATATGTGCCTGCTTAGTTAAAAAAAATCCACCAGCTGCACCAATCTGAGAAAAGCAGCACCACTCAGTGAAGATGATTGCAAACATGACCAAAAATGTTTTATTATAAAATTTGGTTTGTTTTGCAAAATTCAAAATTAATATCATTGCATGTTATAAGAATCAAATTGTAATAAAATTAATATATAGTGTTTCAGAAAATAACAAATACTATGAAAAAATTGTTGTCTTTGTGATCACTTTCAGTGCTATATTCATAATGGTGCCATCTGATGTTACCACATTATTTAAATGTGTAGGCCTTAAAAAAAATGTGAAGCCAGTAATATTATTAAAAAAAAATCAAAGTGAGTAAAAAAAGAAGCACCAGTCACTGAGACAACTGAAACCGAAAATATTTTGAAGTAAGTTTTCTAAAAATGTATAAATATGCAATTTTCTTTGGTATGTTATTACAAAAGTTTGAATTTGAAATAAAACTGAAAATGATGAAATATAATAAAAAAAATTACTGTTATCTATTTATCAGGAGAAAATATTCTACTACTGTCAGATTTATATAAAAAGGTTAGTTTATCAAATTGCTTGTTTGCTTCTTGACTGTACTATCTATTTAAAAATACAAGCATCAATATTTAAGCAGATTATGGAATCTTGATACAACTGAAAAATCTGAAGTAGATGTTACATTCTTTTCACCAAAATAATTTAGATGCTAACACAAGATAACAGTAAAGTTCAGGACATTAAAGAATAATAAAACTGGCTATGAAACATTCTAAAAAAAGGGTAAATTAGGTTAGACAATTTAAATATGTATTGAAAATACTCAAAATCTAAACCCAAAAGATAAGATAACCTTATCACTAAACACAGTGGCTAAGTTGAATAACTTGACAATGATGGAAAACATCTTTCACAATTACATGACATGTCACTTAACCAAAAACTCTTCCTAAATTACCTGCTTTTGACAAATTGTAACATTCAAAATGAATGTTACATACAATGAAATTTAAACAATGTTGAATATTCAATAAAAATTAATAAATATCAACATGAGATAATCTATTTTATATTGAGGTTATACAATAACTGGAGAAATTACTTACCATTTTTACAAACAAAATAAGTAATACAACTTTCTGTCTTAAGTCATTCATGTTTGGGGGGGTTTAAAGTTGTTAGGCTGAAGGTCAGAGTAAAGATTACTAATTTTAATTATATTTTACACAAAGATTTAAAACCAAAGGTCCAATTCTGCAATATAAATTACATTACTAACATTTGAATTAATTTGTAAAAACACATGTCTACTTAATAAGAATATGCTTTGTAAAAGTGTTGCAATTATGGATATAAAAACAAAAAATAAAAATAAATCGGAAACTGGGTAATCAACACTGATTACATTATAATTTTTGTATATAAATCATCATTGTATTGAAAGCAATTTTTAAATCAGCCTATGTTTACACTTTTTCTTCAAGGAAAAATATGTTGTACATATGTAACTAAAAAATTACATTGTAAATAATAGATGATTCAAAAAGTACAGTGAAATAGATATATTCTTACCTGTATGTGTCCTGTGGTGAGCCTGTAGTGATTTTTCTCTAGGGAATACCCTTCCACAATATTTACATTTAATGGCACTTCGAGATTTAGCACCTTCCATCATTAAATTTGTTATTGAAGCTGCTTTCGGTCGGCCTCTCCTGTTTTCATGAGCACAATTAGGATCTGTGTCTTTATCATAAGTAGGGTTATTCCAACCTTCTCCCTGCAATTGTTTATCATCAAGTAAAACTGAGGACGCACAGTGACTGGAATCCATCTTAACACTTAGTAAAATTACACATATCCACAAATCTTTAAAGAACGCACAAATATTAACCCGTTAAATGAGTAAAACACTACGTACAAGAAGACAAGCTCTTTACTCCCTATTACCGCCAAAACATACACCACAACAGCAGACCAGTAAGTTACAAAATTGCGGGCTTTTCATTTGTACACACCCATTGGTTGATTTGTCTTGGTAAGTGGGGATGGTACTTCCGTCTGCTATAATATTTGAAACAAAATTACTTTACAAAAAGATTACATGATATGCTGGTGATTATCTAAGAATTGCACAAAATATGAGTGTAGTTATATTTTACCGCATTTCTTATCATTAACTTATAAGCAGAGAAACTCTGATCTTATCTTCTGTTAATATATAAAAGCTTGCGTTAAATCCCGCCATTAAACAAAGTTCACTAAAAAAGTGGCTCTGAGAAGCTGACATTTATATATTAATAAATAATAAAGATTAATACAGTTATGATAAAAATAACGACTTAAATAAATTTATTTGGATAAAAAATTAGATAAACTATATTAAATGAATTAAATGTTATAGTTAAATATCGCCATCATGGGTACATGAGGCGCCACTTGCTCTGCTTTATGAACCTCGTGGAGAATCCCTTAACTGCACACACACTGCACGCCATATTACTGTGTAGACCACTAGTGTTATATTTATTAAATTTGTATTTCGATTTCTCCACAAACTGGGAGATTTCGCAAATATGGAGAATGCATATGGGATTGGGGTAACAAATCGTTACCAGTTATTTCTCGATAATGAAGATGATCCTTTGGAAGTACTGAAAGTTCAAGAGCAGGAAAAGGAGGCTAAGAAAAAAACTAAGCTCTCGGAGAAAGAAAACAAGGGCAAACCTGATGCCAAAGGAAAAGTACCTCCAGTTGCTCGGAAAGGCATTAAGGAAACCCAAAATTTGAAATCTCAGGATGTGCCAAAGCCGAAAGAAGGTATATTCTATCATTTTGTATGTAAAGTAATATATATATTAGGTTAAGTTTAGGCTAGGCTCGACTACAGACAGCCGTGTAACCATGTGCATGTTCTTTCACTTTCGTTCATACTGTTCGTTTATTACTTTTCATACAAGAATTTCATTTGGCAAATCCTCATATAGGTAACATTTTATTTCATTGATTAATATATTATATGATATTTCTGTATTCGTGTCGAATCACGTTTCGATTACTGTAATGGTTCCTCATATGTCGTCAAATTCAGTACACGTTCTTAATTGTATTTAGAAACCCATATCATTCATATAAGGTAAAACATATATCCGATCTAGTATAAAAATATATTCAACTATATTACCTGGAGCACATTCACTTGTTTAATTGTAAGACCATAAGTTGTACAGTCCAGCATGGTCAAAAATTAACATAGAATATATATCTGATATAGTAAAAAAATATATTCAACTAAATTACCTGGAGCTTGTTTATTTGTAAGACCATAAGTTTTACAATCCAGCATGTCAAAAATTAAGATGTTGATTGTTTCTTCGAATTACTAATTTAAAAAATCTCTTTCAGCAACCTTTAACTAGACAGAGTTTAATCTCCCTAAATTTGTTTTCTTTTCCCATGTTTTTTTGGTATTGATCAGAATAAATTTATTTTTAACATCCATATATTAAAATTTATACCAGGTATTATAGTAAAGATATTCTATAGACTTGTGATTGTGATGTTCACATTTTAATCGATAGGTAGTTTACTGTTTGAGTGCTTAGGAAAAAAAGCACGTGTTAGAAACTTAATAGGTGGAAATTGTATTTTCCAAGACAAATTGATTATGTTTTATTATTTTTAAGTTGTCTGAATTAGGAGTCTATTCATTACAGTGTTTTCTATAGTATGTTAATCTGTTCATATCCCAGTGTAGGCTATGTAATGTATCTTATACTGTTTGTATTAGGGCTGAATAGTCATAAATTGCCATCTATTATCTGTTACTTTTAGAAAAAACTTGTCCTATTTACTTTGATTCTAAAAACTTACCTTATATCTAGATGCATTGGGTTGTTATGCTTGCAGTTGTAAAGCAGTTGTGTTTCTTAAGCATAGGCATGTTAGCATTCATTGATTTAATTTTTAAAAAATGAAGCTAGCAAATTTTTGTTTATATAATTTTTATTTTGGATGCTTGTAATTTTTCTGTAGATTGTTTTGGTTCAGCATAGTTAAGTGATTAGAGAAATTTAAATTACTATTATGTTTAGTTATGGTAATTCATTGATTTTTTTTTTAATTGAAAAATATATATTTTTTGTGAAATTTTGTGAGAAAAAGATTTGTGTTTTCTACAAGAGATATTTATTTAGAAGATAGATACTGTTTGTTTTTATTTCTGTATTATGTTATTTGTATACAAATGTTTTTAACTTGCTACCATTTTGGTTAACATATTCTTTGATTTTTCTCATAGAACTAAATTAGGGATCTACTTATTTTAATAATTTACTTGCAACTGCCTAATATGTTGATACAGTCTTAACTAAGCTCACTTTTTAGTCTTAACCATTTTTATATTAAAAGATTTTATCATTAATTAAAATCTCTGAATAAGAAATTTAAAAGTCATTGTGCATAGTATTTATACATAATTTATTGTTGATATAGTGTGATGCTGTAATTAATCTGCCATTATAAAATTAGTGAAGTAAAATGTGACTTCATTTTCTCTAAATAATAAACTTTTTATTATTAAAATTACTTCATTTTTAGCAATTTATTATCATAAGTAACCTCCATTAAACTTTAATTTTTATGAAATCCTGGTTAATACAAAGTTTCATATTTTCATGCGATTTGGTATATGTTTTTATACCACTCTAATAGTATATGTGTTCTAAAGATAAAGTATAAAATTAATTTAGCATTTTCATGTATAGAAACATTCTCAGATTTTAGTAATGTGTGTGTGTGTTTGTGTGGGGGGGAGGTGGTGTAATCTAATTATTAATTAAATTAAAAGAAATGGCAGTGATATATCATTTAACATAGTCGCTTCTTTTTTATTTTTAATAGTTAATAGATGTTAGGAAATTTAATTTTATGATTTCTTGATTAAATAATTTTTCTTTTTAAGTGAAAAAGCCATGTTTCTGCTCATACCATTACAGTACTCTGTGTAGTCAACAATAGTATCATGTTTTCTGTATATATAAATAAACTTACATACAGTGTTTGATCTCACCTGTCTTTAAAGATTTTTTTTTGTGTCTTCATTGTTGTAGAAGCTGCTTATTATTATGATCATAGTTAATGCTATCATTCAGTTAATACTACTTTCTTGAAATTCTGATCTAAAGCATGAAATACATTATGAATGTGTGTTGCTTATTGTAGAGATTTTTATATCTTTGTTTATTTGATAAATTTATATTTAATGAATTTGGTAAATGTAAACATTTATCAAATAATTATTATTTACTCAATTTTAATAATGTTACTGAAGGCTACATTAATTCTGCGCTACAAAACAGTAGCGCAGAATTAATAAAAGTGGTTGGAGATTTTTGACTTCTACCAAAACAAGTTAGTTTTGGTAAGTTATAAAATTTTAGAAATTTATCATAACAGTAGTTGATGACAGAGTCTTAAGCATATGGTGCACCTCATTGCTTTAACCTGAGGTATGTAATTGTAAGGTTATCCACACATAGGCTTATACTGTAGTCATGGGTACATAAAAATAACCGAGTCTAGCTTCATACTCACTGTGATTGTACAATTGGTTATTTTTTTTTTTTAGTTATCAAAACTAGGTTTGCTGAAAGCAGTCAAGAGTTATCTGCTTCTATTGTGGTACATTAAAAAATAAGTGTTAATTATAATAGGTTTAATGAAAATTTAATAGTGCCTAATGATTTTCTAATTGAATTGTAAATTGATCTTTTTTTCTTAAGAATATAAACTTTTTATGTGTACTGTCTGAGAGGGTTTAGGAGGTTTCTATTATTTAAGCTTTTTTGCCATAGTTTCTAAATTTGGTTATAATTCTCATATTTGTTTAATCTGTAGTAAAATACCTAAATAAATAATGACAATGACTGATTTTACCATTGCCATGCCATGATGTAAACTTATACAAATGTGTAAGACCATAGACAGTGTTCATTGTAAAAGTGTATTACTAGCAAGATAAGTATTTGTAGTGAAAATCCAGTACTGAGATCTGTTATTGTAGATTTAATTGCTTAACCAGATCAACACAAAATTAGAGATTGTGAACCTACCCCGCAGGTTTTATTTTTAAGTAAGACTCAAAAACAGCGTATTCATTATTTGTAACGTTTTATTATGGTTATAAGTAATTTTTTTCAGTAAAAATTATGGGAAATTCTGTGTTGTCTTCAGTCGTCATCATGGATTTAATTGCCAGTGGTTATGAGATGTCGTAGACCTCTCATAGAGGTTTTTGTTAAACAAAATTATTACTATTTTTATGGAAATACTTTTTTTTATTCCTTAAGTATGACAGAAAATATTGGTAATATGAATAGGCAAATTAAAATCTTTTGAAAATAAAAATTTGAAGTAAATTATACCACAAAGAACATTTTAAGAACTTGCAAGATTAATAATAATAATAAAAGAAAGCAAAAGATTAGTAAAAATGTTGCTACGAGTATGTAATTTAATAATAATTACAATAATGATACTGTAATAGAATCTTTTTTTTTACTATAATACAATAATATAAATGATTACTGTAATAGAATCATTATTATACTAGCAAGAAATAATTTAAATTGAGAAAATGTGTACAAATTTAAAAGTAATTTCATTAGTTACTCTTAAATACACGAGAATGGTTCTAGGTAAGAGAGGTTTATATAAACTCATGTTCTCAGTAGTTTGTGGTATTCTATCCCTTCCTAATTTTTGAGCACACATTGTTCCAATCATTCAGTTCAACTCCATAATTGTTCAAAATTGGGCAGTTATTATTTTCTAATTATTTATATAAGTGACATAGAAGTAACTTATACAATATTAGAATATTCAGTAGAACCCGATTACATAATTCTATCAAACTAAACAGGTTATATGTTACAATACATATAGCCATAAATTCTAACAGAGCTGCCCTTACTTGTATGGGGTATTTTTTTATAGATAAAAATGGTTTGCATTAAGTGTCTGGGCAACAGTTTTTATTACATCAATCAAGATGGTGCTAAAAAATTCAGTTGCTATACTTATTATAAAAAAAAAAATTATTGAGATAAAACCCTTAAGTACCTCATTCTGATTTATATGGAAATATCGAGTTAAAAAATTGTTTAAATAATTCAAGATTTTGTGAAGAAATAAAAGAATTAAGAGTAAATTGTGTACTGTTTGAAAAGTAAAATACTTATATTTTAAGTGTTTTACTTAAAGATAGAAATATTTTATGCCAAATAACTTTTAAACCAGCTGTTTAAAATGATAAGTTTGAAGATGTGTTGATTAAAAACCAAAAGAATTTAAAAACGCCCCAAAAATATTTCGTTTATTTGGACTGTGACTACCAATTTTTCTTAGGGTGTTTTGAATGACTACGGTAGGCTTAAAACTATGGCCGGAATGGTCGCTGTTTAAAATGAATGAAAAAATGTTTCAGATTGTTCAGGATGTTCCATAATGTTCTGGGATCAGTCAGTCTTATACTGAATGTTCCATGATGCCCTGTTACTTGGAATGGGTTAGATCGTTAAAATTTATATTTGGAACTAACAAACACTATGTTATTGGCTAATTGTGTCCTTAGTTCACTGAAAATCCTTAGTGTGTACATCCCAATTGTATTAAATTCTAAATAAATATATATATGAGTTTATGTTTTTATTTTTTGTTATTACTAATGCCTTGCTGTATCATGAGATGGATGATATATACAGAAGGTTTTTTTGTTACCGTAGGTATTGTTTTACTAATCTGACGTTGTACTAGAGTGGTTTATCAACCTAATTGTTCAGTTCCAAACATGGAAGGATTGGTTTCAAACATGAAATTGTTTATATGAAGCATTTTTGTGATTATACCTGAGATTTTGTTCTTTATGTTGAGTTAATTTTACTGTAGCTAGTGATTTGGTGTAAGTTTTTTTCTTTGAAATATGTTGCTGAGGGTAAGAAAATGTTTCTGCTATACATTTCTTAGATTTTTTCAATTTACTGACAGTATTAATTGATTACTGCAGTTATGATAACTGAATAATGGTGGTCTCAACTCTACTTGGTAGTAATGTTACTTCAAGTCAAATTGGAATAAGAAAAGTGCAAAAGCATTACACCCAAGATATACCCTTTTAAGTAGTAGCTTAAGGCTTTAGCGGCCTCACCTCTGATTTTGATTGTATTTGAATTATTCAGTGCTAGAATAAGAGTAATGCAAGTGTAATTAGTTACCTAGTTGCGACAGAAGTGTTATACCCACTGAAATTTGTGAAATAATAGTAAATTTATTGGATATTCTTGTGAGGTTTGTGTTTTTAAGAAAGGTGGTTTGCTCATGGTTTCTTCTGATGGAGAAGGGAACTCTCCTTGCTCCTTGTAAATGTTAATGGATAAATATATTAAATAAATAAAATATAGTATTAAATATATAAGAATAATATTTTATATGATATTTATAAATATTTTATATTTTGGGATTAACTAATTTTTATGTTGATCATAAAGGACAAGATGATACTATGTTTGGAAGTTCAAATAATATAAGGAGATTCATGGTTCAGTTTTACAGACTGGCCATGCCAACAACTTAATGATAAAATTTTTTTATCTTTTGTCATTAATTTATTAACCGTGGATGAACCAGGTTGTTTATTTATTTGTGAACATATGTTTTATATTGGCTGGAACAACTTTAAAGTGTTGGAATTTTTACAAGTAGACTTTTAAAAAACATTTTCATTATACGAGTATTTCAAGTTAATATTACTTTCTACAGAATTGGTTGTTTCTACACAAATTCTGCAAGGCACATCTTGGATTTACTGCTTTAAACCCAAAAGCATAAATATTCAACTTTATATAACACCAAAATGTGTTATTTCACTTTTAGTATTATTTGACTGTAGAATATTCGAATAAAAAACTGTAAAGCCTACAAAAAACAAACCCACGAAGGAATATTTAGATCCTCTTGGGGATAGAAGATGTCTTCATTGAGGCTGGTAGTGGGACATTACTAATCTATGTATTTATTTTCATTTACCAGTAAAAAAAATGGTTCAAAAATTTGCTTCCTCATTCAGATCCATAAGGTTTCCTTTAAGAAAGCCCTTGCCAATCCCTGAATTTTATGGTGAAGGAAGTATTCAACGGAACTATGTACTATTCATGCAGACACTTATCAGAGAATGAATGCTGTATAAATACAAATACACATACACATTTATATACTTTAATAATTACATAATACATATTTAAAGTAAATAAAAGTATATAATTAAAAAAGTGTAAAGCACTATTTTTTCAGACCTGGAAAAAAAATAGTGCTATTGTAATTGTAAAAAAATTATTTGTAAATTTGCAAACCTCAGAACATAAGGTGCTCTTTGACTTTAATTTTCTTTTAGAAATTATGCTGTTTTTGTAATACAATAATTTATGAGAGGCAGTGATCTTTAAAAATAAATATACACTTATAACTGTCATCTTAAATTATTTTTTTATCATTGCTTTGAAAACTGCTAAGTCAAAAAATAGTGAAAATTTGATTTGTTCGTGACCTGTCCTAAAGCTTGTTTTCTGAATTTGTTAATGTGCTTTATGTAAGTTCTCTTTTTAAGTATTATATCTGAGTGGTGAGAAAAGTACCATGTTTTTTTAGTTCGTCTTTGAAGTAGGGCAATGTTTGAAACTGGAGCAGTTTAGTCATGCTAGCATCTGATACATATGATATGTGCTTGAAAGTTAGGTCAGTCAGTTATGAAATTTATGTGTAATTTAGCATTTAAAAAGTGATGCCAGGATATCTGAGTAAAAAATCATTAGTAATTGATGGAAAAAATATTTTTCAAATGATAAGCCTACTACTTTTCAGCTTTTGTGATTAATGTATGTTACTGGTTTATCATTATATTGTGATAATTTTTTTTACTTCATGATCATTTTAATTATACGGGGTTTTATAGATTAATTATGTTTTTTTTACATTACCATGCCATAGTGTTGGATATCTTTCATTCTTCCTTTTTGACCTGTTCATATTTGCTGAGGAAGCAAATGCTACCAGTATCTTTGTACTCTTTTGTAATAGTATTAATTGAAAGGTTAAAAATTAGTTACAGTTTTAAATGAATTTCAAATTGCATGGGAATTCTTTTGCCTGATAGTGTGTAGCTTGTTATTGTATCAAGATACTAGTGGTGCTGTTGTTAATGATGTTAGTCTTAAAAAGATTAGGCAACCTTTAGTGTATAATGAAATTTTACATTAAATTAAATTTTGTTTTGGTCAATTAATGTATTTTTATCAGAAACAGTATATTAAACTAGCAGATAAGCATAAATTGAACGTATAAAATTTAACTCTATTCTAAAGAAGTTATCTAAAATTTTTTTTAAGACTGTGGCATAACAAGTGTTCTATCAATTCCAATATTAATTTAGCTAATATTAATTTAATTGCTGCTAAATTACTTTTAAAAGGTGTCCAAAAGAAAACAAGTTCCTCTAAATTTGAAAGATTGTTAATAATTTTGCAGTGCTGTCATCCTTCACCTTAATCTGATACATCTGGAATGTTTTGTTAATATAAAAAGCACCTTTTTCTTTTGAGTTTCTCCCATGGTATAAAAAGAAAGTAACCTGTTTCTGATAAGAGATATAATTCTGCAGCAAATTAAGCAAGAGTTAATTTTTAGTTTTTGTCCTTAAACTTTGTTATCTGTGGGAATGTGTGTGCACTTTCTTGTAGCTAGATTTCACCTGAAAGTATGCTGTACTTTAATATAGTTTTTATTGTTATCCTAAGTAATGTCAATTTCATTTATTTTTAAAATATGGTAATAATTTCACTCTTTCCCAGTTTTTCTTCTCTTGGCAGTAAACGAAAAGGGAATTTTTAAACCAGATTTAGTCATCTGTTTTAACCAGAATTTAACGGAAAACCACAAAGACTTTCTGTAATCAATAAAGCACACAATAAAGAATGGTTGCAAGCTTATCTTTGAGCAAAAGACTAGCTTTTTGTAATAAAAAACCAGAATTATTGATTGATTTCATAATCAAATGGACATGTTTGATTTAATAAATACTTTGCAACACCTATGTTTCAAGCGAGCACCAGTTGTGGTTAAAAAATATTTAAATTGTTCTCTGAAATTCTATTGTTGATAACATTTTTCAGTTGGTATTGTAGTGGTGCAGAAAGGTTGTCAGTTCAGATCTAGCTAGATCATTATATTTAAAGCTCATCAGCATCTTGATAATAATGTCTTCTGATATGATCGATAGAATGTGATTTGGAATCAAAATGAGCATTCTGCCCTGGCAATCTAGAAATATAGGTAGCTACAGTTATTCCTGTCTGAAGGCCACCAGAATATCATTGGAAATAATCATTTGATTTAAATGAGGATGTTCCCTGTTTGATGAAATAATTTATATTCTTTAAAATAATAATCAAGTATATACTTATACAGCAGTATGCATAAAGATTACCTGGTTCAATATTATTTATATTTTCTGATAAATCTTATCTCATTAAGTTCTGATTTTTTAAATATTTTATTTTGATTGAAATTGACCAAAATTGTTTTAAAAATTATTTTCATTTAAGTCTGTATATGTGTGTGTATATATATATATATATATATGTGTATATATATATATATATATATATATGTGTATATATATATATATATATATATATATATATATATATATATATATGTGTATATATATATATATGTATATATATATATATGTGTATATATATATATATATATATATATATATATATATATATATATATATATATATATAATATTTCTGGGAGAGGGTCAGGTTAAATTTGTTAGTGTGACAGTTGTTAATTGAGTTGTGTTCATCTTTATTAAATATTTTGTTATAAAGATTAGAATTTGTTATGATTAAAGAGAGTGGATAACCTCAATTTATATGTGTATTCAGTGAAAATTATATTTCTGTTTAAATGAGGTTACTATCAGCATTAGGCGTCAAGCCAGTTAACTGTGTGGAAATCACAAATAAGATTAAACTTTCTCTGTTTAACCAGAGGAATTCAGAACTTGACCATGATAACATAAATAAAAGTTGCAAGGTTTTTTAATAATTTTAAAATATATAATTAATTTCCGACGTGATTTTTAATCTTGAAAATGAACCTTCACATAATTAAAACAAGTGATTAATTTTGTTAGTATTTTATCTTCAGTTTTCTTCAATTAGTGCTAGCAGTTACAAATAATATCCTTTTTAAGTTTGTAATTGTAAGCATTAGAAAAATGTAAATGGTGCATAATTATTTCACTATTGTTCCATTTGCATTAGAAAATTATAAATTTGTTATTTGTAATTGATAATTTTAAATGAATCTCGGATGTGTATTTTTTACTTAAATATTTTTATTTTTATTTGTAATGAATCTACGGATCAGGAACTACATTTTTGTGTTTTTGTTAAATAGTAACTAATTTTATATTTAACTTATAAAAGTCCCTCTTCCCCCTGATGAATCTCTACATTCCTAGCCCTCCTAAATTAATTGAAATTGAAGTATTGTGATGTTAGAATGATTCTGTTTTTTAAATAACGTCTGATACAATTAAATTTGGCTTCATTTCCCAAAAAAAAATGATCTCGTATTTCATGTACTATTTCTCACTTTCCAGTAATCATAGCTTTCTCTGCCATATTACATCTCTTCTTTAACCAGGTTTCCTTTGTTATTTTACAATTCATATTAATTTAATTTTTCTATGTTAGAATTTTCTGTGGTCATCCTTTGTGTTTTTATACTTTCTCCATTCATCCATCAGTTTTAGTGTACATCTTATCTAAGTTTTTCTGCTACTGTTACATTTTTTCCAACATCTTTCCTTCCGTAATTATTTCATTTCTTAGTATCGCCCATTTGTTTTCATCTAAATCATATGTTGTAGTAACTTCTATACATAAACTTAATTTTCAGTTCAAATTATAACTTATTCTTCTGTGATATCTCTGTATCCTATCTTTTGCTTGTAATTTTCTTTAGTTCTTTAAACTGTTTAGTACCACTGGAAAAAAAACTAGTATATAATGGTGTCAAGAGGTTCAGGGGTTCTAGCTTTCCCCCCAAAAAAAATTGGGATATCACTTTTAAGTTTTTCAGAAACATTTTTGTCAGATTCTGACATATTGTTTGTTTTAAATTATAAAGGTTAAATGATGTTATTTCAGTGTTTATGAAGAATAGTGATTAATTATTAAACTGTATTATTTGGATAAAAGTCAGTGCGTTTTGCTTTCTTTGTGTGTACAATCTGTGTTGCTGTGAATTACCTCAAGAATACAAAATTTCACATAAGTGTTTACAGTGTGCTTAAGGGCATAATATGGTTTTACATTTGGGTTTATGAGATCATTGAATGTGATCCAAAGAGGGGGTTAAAACAAATTTGTCAGGATACATTCTGTGTAACCCACCGGGTTGGTCTAGTGGTTAACGCGTCTTCCCAAATCAGCTGATTTGGAAGTCGAGAGTTCCAGCGTTCAAGTCCTAGTAAAGCCAGTTATTTTTACCCGGATTTGAATACTAGATCGTGGATACCAGTGTTCTTTGGTGGTTGGGTTTCAATTAACCACACATCTCAGGAATGGTCGAACTGAGAATATACAAGACTACACTCATACATATCATCCTCATTCATCCTCTGAAGGATTATCTAAACAGTAGTTACCGGAGGTTAAACAGGAAAAAGGAAAGGATACATTCTGTATGGGTTCAAGATGGCCATTTTGTAAGATTGTCTTATTCATTTAGTTCAAGCTAAGGGGCCTTGTGTCTAGCAAATTTTCTCAGGAAGAATTAGAAGTTAGTCACAATAATACTAAAAATGGAATGGTCCAATTATGTGCGACTAAGTATGTGCCTGCAGCATTCCAAAGAAAATCAATTTGTGATTGGGAACCTGGTTTAACTGCATTCAATGAGAATTTGTTTTTTTATTGAAAATATCAAGTTGATTGGCTCCAACTGCGGCATGGATATTTCAGTAAAGGGGGGTTTATTGCAGGATACAGAGGAATCTTTCTGTATATGAGGGTCGAACATTGTCTATTATTAATTTAAGAGTAAGAAGTACACAATTTCTTGAATTGCATGTCTACAGAGTTTTCACAATATGCCAGTACGAACATCTAGGGCAGACTTAATTGCACCTGTCGTTTTGAATTTTCATTATTTTTCATCTATATTTTCTCTTTTTACTGCAGCATTTTTTTTTTTAGTTAATTATCTTTTTTTAAGTAATTTTTATACGTGTGTGATCAGAATTTCAACCCTTAATTCTTCTGCATCATCCTGTCTGTTCTGTGCTTCCTCACTTCTCTAACCCCCTCCTCAATCTTAACCCCTTACTAATCTTTCATGGAATATTCCAACATAGCTAATGTGTACAATTAGGGCCTTTGTCGGAATATTCCGATGTCAACTTAATGTCCAGTTTTGATTTGTTCTCTGTAATAATATTCTGTCGTTTTATATATTTTTTTTTTTTAGTAGTACTCAGCAGTGATAGATAATGTTAGTTGTTAATACAGTGTAGAGTCAGGGAGTTTTGTGTGTATTTGATTGTAATCAGCTGACGCAGTTGTAATGGGAAGTTGTTCATTTACAGTGTTTTGTGTATTCAGACTGAGCATTATTATATTTCTTACAATGTGAACTACTATAAATATATCGCTATATAAATGTAAGATTATGTAAATATTTTGTGTGTAGGTAAACATATAAAATAATTGTGTACATATTTTGTATATACATGTGACTGAAATTCTGCAAATATAAAATGTATGTGTATAAAATACACTCACACACATACACAAAAATTGTTTTTAAATTACCTACATAAACAAAACAAAAAAATTGTGCAAGATAACATTCATTTCCTTAAAAAAAAAGATTGAAGTAAGTAGTTAATGTGCTCTGCTGTATCTTTTCATCTTAATTTAGCTTTCCTTTTTTTCTTTCCCCTACCATTACCAGATCTTGCTTTTAACATTTTTCATTGCACTCTACATGTCTGATCCATTTCATTTTTTTTCTGCAGCTGTTCACTGGTAGGACCACCTTCCCACTTCTGGTTTAGCCTCTGGGAATCACCGTCGGATATTACTTCAGAGGATGATATGTATGAGTGTAAGTGAAGTGCAGTCTTGTACAGTCTCAGGTCGACTATTTCTGAGGTGTGGTTAATTGAAACCCAGCCACCAAAGAACACTGGCATCCACGATGTAGTATTCAAATCTATAAAAGTAACTGCCTTTGCTAGGATTTGAACATTGGAACCCTTGACTTCGAAATTAGCCAATTTGCCAAGATGCGTTCACCAATAGACCAATTCGGGGGGTTCGTAGGACCCACCTGGTCATCCCTCTAATTCACTGATAGGACCCACCTTAGGTCATTTTTCTAATTTGCTGATTTGCTATCTTGCTTTTTCTTATTGGCTCATTTCTCAAATTTAGCATATGGATTCCAGTGCCTCCAACCTCTTAGCCTGTGTCTTTGTAATTGGCCATATCTTTGTGGGTTATTTTGGGCAACATTACCTACTACACTACTATTTTTAACATTTAAAGGCATTTAAAAAAAAAAAAATTGCTGGACCCTTAAATTTGGGATATTATTCATTACGTTAAAAACAATTGCATTATATAATTTATGCATATTATTTCTATATTAATTAGCCATACATTTTATAATGTACATTATAAAACATGTATTTCTTTTAAAAACATTAAAATAGGTGCAGTAAAGACTAGTTGTAAACATGACTTAATTTACAATTGATAATAAAGAAAGAATTTACTTATACTCAGGAGTGAAGTAAAGATGTGCGTTTTAGGATTACTAAAAGCAGTTCGCTAACTTGTGGATAGGTAAAACACATTTTTGAATAAACAAATTGTAGTTTTAAGTATGATAAATAAAGGGACTTTGTACAAGTTTATTTGTTTTAAGTTTTGGAGGGTATGTTTTGGGCCTTATCTATATATTTCAATTGAAAGTTCAACACTTGTCATCTACCTTTAATATTACAGTTGATAAAATAAATATTATTGACAAGTTATTTTCTGTATTTAGCCATTATATTGAAATACTCTTTACTTACTGAAGTGGTACATTTTTTATTTCTGAGAATCTTTTAACTATTAATTGGTATCACTGATTCTCAAGATGATTAATAAATTCAGTTGTAAAACGATGTGTGCTTGCCTTATCAATTTTTAACTAGGTTTAGTTTATTTACCAACAACATATTTAACTTAAATAACAATGTGGAATAGTATTGGTTATTTTGTTTATAAAGTTCCTTATCTGACTTTTTTTTATGTGCTTAAAATCTACATTTAATAAATATAGATGGCTGAGTTTTCAGATTCTTATAGGCTGAAGAAACTGGCATTTTAGTTTATCTGATTTTGTGTAGAAAATAAGGACATTATTTAATTTATTTGTTACCTTTTTTTGTCTTAAAAATTGTAGTAAAACTGTATTTACAGAAACATATACTTTATTCAGTATTTTTTTTTTTTGGGTTGTATTCTCTATTCTTAATTTTGTTGTTTGCCCAACCAAGCTTTACAGAATGGTACAATTTCTATACAGTGATAATTCCTGTGAAGTAGTATTCTTCAGCTGTCAAACCTAAAATCTTATCCTAAAAAAATGTTATGAACAGTGTTTGTAAATGTAACTATAAAGACTAAATAAAATAATTGTATGAAGTAATTTGAGTAATATAAATTCTAGTGTGTAGTTGAATTTCATCTTCAAGAGTGTTGTTGGGATAAAGAGAGATCCATTTTGTAGATAGTTTTGCAACAATTGTGCTTAGTATTTAGCTTAATGTTATGGTAACTGTAGCAAGTTCAGCTCGCACTGCAAACAAATTAGCGACACTACAATCTTGGTGTAAATTGGATCCATTGTTAAAGAACTATCTAGCAACATGCTTACATGGAAATCAATCAAGCAGCTGCATTATTATGTATTGCACTATAATTTTGTTCTATTTACACTGAAATATGATATCCTTAACATTGAAAAATCTGTTATAAATACTTTATGAGCAAATAGATAATTTTATTAATAAGTAATTGTAACAGCTACATAAAAAAATGATTCCTAAATATTTCAGGGCAATAATAATTTTTATTTACCAAACATTTTCTACTAGAAACAACTTTTTGTTATTGTGCTCCTTGAAATGTTATTCAAACTACTGTAAAAGTTTTTAACTATTTCTGTTGCAAGTCATTATGGAAGTTAATGGCGGAACAGTAAAAGTGTTTTCACTTGTATTCAAGTGTATTGGAAAGTTCTCTTTTCTTCTGAGAGGTAAGTCAAGTAAAAGATTACATTTATTTTTTATAGTTGTTAAAATGAAAATTTGCACATTCTTAATCCATTATATTTTACAGGCAGAGACTAGTATCAGATATCTGCTTCTTTAAATTGATAGATTTTATTGTAAATATTTACCCAAGCACTATATCCAAATCATTTTGATTCTAAACATTGATTTTTAGTTTTAAATTCATATTACTAAATGAGAGGAATAATCATGAAACACAGCCTATTTAAACATTGTAAACTTCACTAAATTTTAAAATAGTTAGATAATCTTGCAGAACTGTGTCCTTTTTTAATGTTAGAAACAATTCTACCATTTCCTTCATATTTAAAAATCATTTGATGAATGTTTTCTTCTTATAAGTATAAAAAGATTAAATAAGTATAAGTATGAAAATTTACAATGATCATCTAAACGCCTTTAAAGCCAAAGTTATTGGTGTATGTTATGCATTTAAATGTAATCCAGAATTAAACAAAAAAAATTACAGTGCACTTGATGAAGGATATAAATTATAAACAAAGGTCACAGTATAATTCCATTTTACAAAAAGTATCCAGTGATGTTTGTAAAAAACTGGCCGTCAGACAGTTCTTTTTATTTCATGGTGTTAACTACAAATACCACTAGTTAGTGGTATTTGTAGTTAACACCATGAATTGCTTATTTTATCACACCAATATGACGTTCTCAAAAATTTAATATATAATTAAGACCATAGAATTTATTATTTCCTCTGTAAACTGATATTAATGTTGGCATCTGAATTATACCAGATTGAAAACTTTTTTCTGAAGTTACAATGACTGATGACGTGAATAATATAATTTCTGAATTAAAAAAAAAAAAATTAACTACAGATGTTTGGTTTGTCGATTAATGTGATTAAACAAGTATAGAATTATATTGCCTACCCTTTAACATTTATTTTTAATAAATCTGTTATACTAGAATATCAAGTATTTAAAAAAAGGCTGATAATCTGCCAGCATCTAAATATTGTCCCATTTCAGTATATCAACCATATTAAAAATATTTGAATTAATTCTTTCAACAAAACACTTTAAAAGTTACTGATGTGTTCTCTAGTTCTCAGTTGGGATATAGTATTGATAATTTTGAAAGTATAGAATCTAAATTCAGCTAGTGTTGTAATCCAAGACGTATGCTTGTGTTTCAGGTCAATGTTTTTCAACCGAAGTCAAATCGTTTTTATTAACTATGTAATAAGAACAATGATTTAAAAACTAGGAAATAACACATTTTTGAAAATTAAATATTTCAGCATCCTGAAGTATAGTATTTCAACAAATTGCCTGTTGAAATGAAAAATATGTTAGAGTATCTTCTTAATAAAAGATTTCCCTTCCTGTAAGAGTTTTTAGTCAAGATTATCTTTAAAGCCTAATAGAATTTTTGTTCTTATATAATTAATAAAGCTAAATTTTCTACATTTGAATATATTAGATTTGAGGCTCTTCATAAATTGTTCCGAGTGTAAATGAAAAACAAGAAATTCTCTATTTCTACAATGTTCATATTTGATTATGGTTGTAAATTAAGAAAATGCTCATAAAACATATCCAAATTGTATTGTAGAATTAACATTTTCTTTGTAAATGTCAATTTTAAATGGATAAATATAAATTTTAGAATTGTAAGTATCTATAATTAAAACAAACAGTCTTTTTTTTCTTCCAAATATTTACTTATAGATAAGTAATAATCTAACTGTATTATGAGAAAACTGTTACATAGAAACAAGCTGATGACATGTGATTTTTTCTTTTTACAGATAATTGCCAGGCCTCTTTAAAGAGATGTAAAATGTTGATAAATTTGAAGAATTATTATGGAAGATGCTTGAGGGCTGAAACAAGGAATTCCTGCTGCACAATGTTCCTTGTATTATATTTCTCAAAAAGCAAGAAGGAAAAACCCATGTCTGCGAGTAGGACAAACTTGTATGAGATGTGAATATTAATTAACGAGAATAATGCTGCTACAGAAGAACTGCGCATGTGCCAAATTTGTACGACCGACAGCTGTGTAGCATGAAGCCTTCTCTTTCAGTTGTTGCCACTTCAGGTTCTGTAGACATATTACTGGCTGTGGCCTTCATTTGGATAACATCTGTTTTTTGTTTTGCCAAAAAAATGATAAGTGTTTTATTAGAGAAAAGAATTGTGAAATTTCACATGAAACTGGGAAAAACCACTACTGATACTTATCTTCTCAAAAAAAAAGTATATGGTAATGAATGTTTATCATGTGCATGGGTTTTTGAGTGGTTTAAGCGTTTCCAAGATGGCTGAGAAGACATGAATGAGCAGATCAAAATTCAAAGTGATGATTGTTTTTTTTTTTTTATTGTTATTCATGGGATTGTGTACTTTCACTGGGTTACTGAAGGTCAACTTTGTGAAAAAATAAGATAAAAAAGACCTGAATTGTGGAAGAACAAATAGTGGGTTCTTCATCAGGACCACACTGGCTCGCACTGGATTGTCTGTCAAGACGTTTCTAGCCAAGAATATCCCAGTGTTAGACAATCCACCTTATTTGCCTAACCTCGCACTATGTGACTTTTATCTGTTCCTCAAGGTCAAATCTGCATTAAAAGGAACAAGATTAATCAAATCAACTGATTAGAAATAACTTTTAAAAATGACAACCCTAAAAGATTTTGGATGAGGGATTAATAAAATGAATTTATTGACTTCAATTATACTAGGAGGTAATTTGACAATTTATGGAACATCTTTACAAGAGAAGTTAAAGTATCAAGCTGTGAAGTCTATGTGGTTTGAAACAACATAAATGTTTAAGTAATTTGAATGATCCTAAGAGAATTTTCAGCAAAGGATGACTGCATTTTTCTGAGAATTCATTAGTTTCCTAGTGTTAATAGCAAGAGGTGGCTGAAATGTTTATCTCTAACTTATCATAAATATAGAGGTCTAGAAGTTAAAAGCTGGTGGATTAGTAGCACATCCCCTTCTAACCTTTATGAAAGATACTGCTGTAAATTGTAGAAAGTAATCCAAAGGATGGATATTGGGAAATTGAGTGAAAAAGACAAAATTTAACGCAAACCCCAAAATATTGTCATCAATTTATGAAGATTTTATAATTGTGGATTTTTTCCTTTGAATCTGTATCCTATTCTATGAATGAAATTTGAGTAGAATCGTTAGTAATGGAAGCTAATTGAAATGCTAATGTTCAGTGTCTATACTTCATACTTTTTTATATTTCCGTGAAATTTGAGAAGAATAATTTTTTTTTATTTTGGAAATTATGTTTCTCGATCAGAATATTTTGAATTCGACATTCTTATTTGTGATGTTATGAAACTATTTCTTAATTTTTCTTTCGATAATATATTTAATTTGCTGAATTTCATTAAGGAGTTTTAACTGGTGATAATCGTGTAAGTTTTTTTTTTAAGTATTACAAAAGTGAAAGTATGTTTTTTTTTCTACAATATAGTCCTGAATAAACCTTATTGGGAACACCTAATAATTAGTGCATTAATGATAAAAATTTTGAAATGGGACTAAAGAGAATATTAATAAAATTAAACCACTTTAATCGGAGGTAATTAAACAGTCAAATTTGTTTATCAAGACACTTTGTGCTTTAGATCACAAGTGATTAAAGAAATTGTACGGTTTGCTATGTTGTAATTTTGTGATCGGTTATATCTTATGTACAAAGAAAATGCTTTGAATATAATATGTTATTTATTTACTCTTGTTTGAAAAAAACAGGTGAAATTAAAGCTATGAATGTATTTTTAAATTAAAAGTAGTTAGTTAAGGTTTAACATTATCATGACATCTAAATTTAATCAGATGGCAACCTTTAGAACAAATAATACTTTCACGATTGGAAAATATTATTGGTATTGATTGCTGTAATAAATTTTTATGACTACAAATATTCTGCAAAACATTAAATTAACATAAGTGAATATCGTTTACTGTAATCATTTAGTATATTTTTGTTATTGTTTTCACTTATTTACATGATAGATCTTGGAATACCATCAAAACCTATTTCTGTGGGTTGGAAAATTTGATTTAATTTTAGCTTTTATTATTGTTTAGTGATTTTGTTCAAAATCACTAAACTTTAGTCATTTAGAACACATTTTATGTTCTGATGTGGATTTTTTTTTTGTGTAGCACAGGTCATTTTATTAAAAAATTAAAAAATGTTTGATCAAAACATGTTTTTTTTAAAGGGGATTTCCTCTCTAAATAAGTCCTCTGATGCAAGTAGGTTTTTATGTACTTTTTGGTTTAATTTTTATGTACAAAGTAATTTACAGCTAAAAATATAGAGAGGCACAAAAGTTATGCATGCTCTTCTGTTATTTAATTTTTACAGTTTTTAAAAATCTTTATTCTGCTTTTAACTGTATTGATATATTGGTGATGGAAATTATTTTATTTCTGTTTGAAGAGATTCAGATTTGAATATTTATATATTTTCAAGTCTCCTAATTATAGAAATAGGAGACTCCATCTGAAAACATGGGAGCATGAAAATAAGAAAGAGATCCTAAAAATTGTGAAAATTTTGTCACTCAAATAAAATTATACAAAAAATGATTTTTTTCTGTAGTTATAAAAAGCTAGGTGCAATAAAGTTATATTCAACAAATTAACAATAATTAATTATTTTTAGGTGTATTGTATTATTTTTTATTTGATTTATTATAGAAAGGTACAATTTCATATGTATTTAGCATTATTCAATCGCTTATGATTAAAAATGATTTGTTTGTTGTCTGGAAGTTATTGTTTTTATTAGGAAGTTAATATAAGTGGTATTAAATAAATAGCATTTAGATAAATTTTGACCTATATGTGTGTTTTGATGGTAAGTGCCAAGGTCTGATGATAACTAAATAATTATATTTTTTATTTATCAGTGAGCTACATAAATTGTAAATGTACAAATATTAACTGCCGATTATTTTCAATTCTGTAACTTTTTGATTTTTGATTTTGAAGTTATGTACAGCAAATAAATATGTCTACATTTACTTGCAATTTACATTGTTTTTATTTGGTTATATGTATTTAACATTTTTTGTTGTATTCATTGGTTTTATAAATGGAAAGAACAAACATTTGCTGCCCAATATAACATTTTTTAACTGCTGTATATTCTGTTCGGGGTTTTTACAGATAATTTTGCATTATTGATTTTTTTAAGTATCCAACTTCTGAGGTAGTCTTTGTGAGAATGTCGCGATCAATGTAGTCCAGAATTGAATTCAAAACATTCAGTGTAGCTGGTAAGCATATCAACCTATGCCACCATTGTAGTCATTAAATGCTATAATGTAGGCTATTTAAAAAAAAATTGACGCAGTGAATGGTATTCTTCATTCTTGTGTTATCCATATTTAACCATTTTTATTGTATTATTTTTATAGAGGTAAAATTTTGAATAACATGACTAACCTTTAAATATAATTCTTTGATTTTAGATTTTAACAAAGCAAAATCGATGAGAACAACTGGAGATCGTGTTGTTAAATATAACAATGAGAACCGTGAAGAGAGGAATAATAGGAAAAATAGAGAAGATAAACCGAGTGGAGAATACCACCGGTATGTGCAATTTGTCTTTTATTACTTTAATCATGTTTTTTTATTAAAATTTTATGTTAGCATTATAAGTAGTTTTCCAGTTTCCATGCTAATGTTAATGCGGTACAAAAGTAGAAGTTTAGTAAATATAACTCGTGTACTGACTGCCTCTGTTACGCCATTTTGAAATTGTTTTATAAATATTTATGAATCTGTTTTATAGCACAAGTACAAAAGCTAGAGTAGGTATGGACTGCTAAATAGAATTCAGTTATCACCGTTTAATAAACAGTGAAATTTGCCACAAATAAAAACAAAAAAAAAATTGTAGTACACATGAGAGAATAATATTAATAAAGAAAATGCACTCGCATAATTTTATGCACAACTGATCTCCCAAGTTCCTGAGCTTCATATTTTGTGAATCTTTTAAAAAAAGGAGTAATATGTAATGTAAATTTACAAAAACATGCCTTTTAATTAAATGACTCCTTTAAAGTAGTGGAATGACGATGTTTTGTTTTGTTGTGGTTTACGAGAACAAAATGTGGATAATAGGAAAGCTTGAAAGAAAGAGATAGATGCCATTGAAGTATGATGGTAAAATAGTGTTTGAAAATTAGCTAATCGAGCAAAAAAGAGAGCTTTAAGAGAAATTTGTCATCAGTAGAGTCATGCATATAGAATTCCATCAGGGAGACGTGTTAATGAATTCAGGGTTAGTTAATTTGTAACAGAAGTTGTGGAGGATAAAAAATGTTAAAAAAATGAAGATAATGTATGAAACAGAAAATTAATCTTGTAAATATAATGTTGAAATTAAGATAACAGAAAAAATGAAAAATCTCATCAATCTAGCCATGACAAAAAAATTGATCAGAAAACTTATTTTGTGGTGCTATGATAAAAATAAAAGACACTAGTCCTGTGCATGTGTAGTAGTTTGAAAAAACTGTGTGTTTAAAGTAATTATATGTGTTAATAGGTGTCTGTGTTCAGCGATATATAAAAAATCTTATGTGTTTGTTATTCATCTGAATTTTTTTTTTTTTTTTTTTTTTTTTAATTGTAGTTATTGAATGAGGTAAGTTTTTGTAAGTTTGGTTTCATATTACTCTTTCAGAGTGAGATTGTTGGCTTGTTGTGTGGTTTTTTTTATACCACCTATATTTGTGCATGTAAATGCATATAGATTTAAATGTTTTTGAATTGCAATTTTTTTTGTCTGGTATAAATTAGTGTCTTAAATCTATAGAACAGTTATTATTTTCTTTGATATAGAATTGGCGGATTAATCCATTAACGAATTAAAAGTAATCTGTGAAGTTTTATATTTTTAATGTAAAAAATATAATTGCTATACAATTTCAGTATGGAATTTGTAGTGGGAATGAAATATGCAGAGGAACAGTGTAAATGTGTTTAATTCTACATAAACACAGTTGAGCATTTGTTAACTGCTCAATTAATGATGTCATATAACTGAAGTTATAAATGTATGTACATGATATATTTTTATAAATAGCTGTCAAACAGCTGGATTATCCTGAAATGTTGAACCTATTGAGAAATGTATGGGACATAACACTAATTGATAAAATAAATTTTAATATGATTGTGAAAAATTAATCTGTTTATTTGTATTAGAACTGACTCATTGATGCAGTGAGCATGGCTTGGAGCTTTTTATAATGGTTTACTGCAAGCCCTGCCACATCTAGTACTGAAAGTGTTAGTTTAATGTTACTTACAATTGCAACCACTTTCACAGGGAACTAGTATTTTAATATATATCTATTTAACTATATTAGGGTGCGTAAAGAAATATTGAAATTTGTGGAACTTAAATTTGACAGTTTCATATGGTTTTTGACCATTTGAATAAAACTAATGGTTTGAAAAATTTAATTAAACAGGCCCCAGAACTGTATCTTTAGTAATTTTTGTTAAAATTATTGTAAAAAACAAACAACTGATGTTGCAAAACATAATTTTTTAGTTTGACTTACAATAACTTTATTAAATTGCTCATAATAAATAACATTTTATAACAAAATTTGTAGAGAATTTAATTCTAAGAATATCTAGGTAATGTCAACTGAGCATGAAGAAAGTTGATATTTATTAAAAACAAAATGGATCAAAATGTGGGAGAAAGTATAGTTGCCCCAGAGAATCTATGAGCTTGTGACGTTATATGCTGATGTCTTATATTATTATTTTCCAAAACATTATTTTTGTGCTTAATTATTATTTTTATTTCATTTTTCAACTTACGAACAATACGAACGCCCAAACAATACATTTATGTTGTTGTGTGCTTGTTGAGTTGATTACACTTATAAAAATGCTTAGTGACTCATGTAAACAATAACAATTCCTTAACCAATGACTAATGTTTTGATTGGTATTATGTACAGGCCTATAAAAATGTATACATGCAGTTAAAAATGGCTCTTTTGTCATGATTATATTTAGATCCTTCATTTGTAGCACATAGTGTGTTTATAAAAAAATAAACTTTAGTCCAGTTTATATATTTTTCAGTGAAGGCATTCGGATAGCATTTTTCTGCGATCATATCATTTTATAATTACTCATTGTTTTTCACAAATTTTTTATAATATATTTTTTGTTCCATGTGTTAGTGCGGTTTGTTATGGCAGAATTTAAATCCGTAGTCTAGAAAAAAAACTTGGGAGTCAAGCATGTGAAATTATTAATAATGATTATGATTTTATGAAAAAAGAAGCTTCAAAAGTAGGTAAATTAACTGACAATAAACATAATTGGAATTCAGAAATGCAAAAAAAAAACTGCTGCTGCTTGTGGGATATCAAGAACAGAGGTTCAAAAACTCAGAAGAGAATAAAAGATATGATACTTCTATCAACATCCCAATCGTGTTCTTTCAGCACGCTGACAAAAGTATAAACGACGTTCAAAACCTATTAGGACAGTTTTGATTTAGGTGTAGTTAAAAGAACAGTTAATGAATTTCATTAGAAGAAGAATGAATTACCTACTTTAAAAAAAAAAAAAACAAGTTAAGAACATCTGTCATCTATTGATTTTAAAGGCAGTGAATCAACTTTAGCTGTTACTTTGAAAGAGTTAAGTTTCAAATGGTGTAAAACTGAAAATAACAGAAAACTTTTAATTGAGAAATCCGATATCAGGCGGAATAGAATTGAATATTTACAGGCAATGACCAAGTACAGGCAAAGCAATATTACAATTGTTTATCTGGAGAAACGTACGTTTCAAGTTCGTATTGTTCGACAAAGTCATGGTCTGTCTGATTGTATTGTTGAGGGACTTTATGTGCCGATTAATAAAGGTGACTATTTAATAGTAATTCATGCTGAAGGAGAAATCAGTTTTATTCCGAATGCATTACTAATTTGGAAAGTCAGTTGGAAAAGTGGGGACTACCACGACAACATGAATACAGACAATTTCATGAAGTAGGCGTGTGAAAAATTGATTCCAAATCTTCCACCTATGTCAGTAGTAGTTGTTGATAATGCCCCTTATCAAACTACAGGTATTGATAAAGCACTAAATTCTAACACCAAAAGAAAAGATGTGACCGATTGGCTGGGGAAACCCATTTTCTGTATAGTTAAAAAATGCTAAAACCACAGTTATATGAATTAGTAAAGTTACGTAAAACTAAGGTACAAAAATATCACTTGGATGAACTCTTGCAAAAACATAGGCATCGTGTTCTTAGACTCCCACCATACCTTCCTAATTTGAATTCGATCGAGATGGTATGGTCAGCCATAAAAAGATACGTGGCGAGTCATAATACAACATTTTCTTTAACAAATGTTGAAAAATTAACTATGGGGAAAATTAATTCCATGAAGATGACTGGAAACCCTATTGTGAGAAAGTAAAAAATATTGAAAAAGAGTATGGAAAACTGGAACCATTGATAGATCAAATGACAGAACGTTTTATATTATATGTGTAGACTCTGATAGTGAAAGTGACAATGATAGTGATTTGTTTAACGAGGATGGTGAACTAACTAGAAGTTTGAATAAGATGCATGAAGAAAATTCAAATAAACTTTTGTTTATTATTAAAAATAAATAATTTAGTACAAATAAAAGAATTAATTACATATTGTTTATGTAAATGTAAATATGATAGTTATTACCGTGTACAATATGATAAGTAATAATTTGATTTTATACGTGGAGTTGATGTTTTCAGGCCTAGTAGTAATACGTAGTCTGCTTGTGACGTCACAAGCTTGTACATTGGCTGGGCCTAGTATATTGTATTATTTTAAACCAAAACTGAAATCATTTCAGCGTTTGAAAATATATATAGACGAAATCAATTGTAAAAAAATAAATAAAAAATATAACTTGCTATTATAAATAAAAAAAAAATTATTAACTTACTATTACAATAATTGTTCAAAATGTCTCGCTGTTTCCACAATATTCTGCTCGATTTGAAATTTCTTGGGTGGCTGTTCTTATTGTATGAGGGTATCACCAAGCTTTTGGCAGAACTTGAAGCAATAATCTTGTTCAATGTGTTTTATTTAATCATGCACTAAATAAAAAGGCAACAAACGTCTTTTACACTAACACATAATACGTATTTGGTAACTGATGCAGTTAATGAGGTTACAAAATAAAACATACATGTACACTAGGTACTACTGCTGTCCTGTCAAGGTTTATTACTCCTGTTCAAATACTTATTGAGGAAAAGGTACAGTTGGATAATTTTTGAATGTACATAGAATTTATTCAGAACTGCATTTTAGTTTTGTAGCTTTGTTGAACTATTTTCAAGTGTTACCAACTGCTTTAATTATTAGATTCAAAATGTCAAAAATGGGCCGTTGTACTAGAAGCATTTATTGTTGTTAGTTATGGTAATCTATGAAAACTGTTATGTGATCATAAGGCCCAACTGTTAGTATCATATTTATTTTATGTTCTTTTATTTTTTTAAAATGAGATTTACAGTTCTTTAGAAACATAAATTGATGCAACTTATCTACTTTCTTATCTTGGAACCATTCAAGTGTAACTAATATAAAATTGATTTATTTTTTTGTCATGATTTTTTTTATCAGTTTAAAGATAATGATTTCAGTTTTTAGTCTTGAATTTCTTTCTTTTCTTGTTAGGATTTTGGTATTCTATAGTAAATAATAGATTCTATCAAATTTTTTGTCTTATTTTAATATTTTGTCATCTGTTTTAATTTCATTTATTATATATTAGGCTTTTTTTATTATTAACTGTAGTTGACTTTTTTAATAATATATATTGTATCTATGTAGTGGGAAATATTAGGATAGCTTATTTTTAATTTTTTTTAAACGTTTAATTAGCATTTACCTGTTAATTGTGATTATCTAGAGTTCTCAATATAGTTTTTCTAGATTTTGTTACATGTTAGATTTCAGTTTGAGACTGACCAGTGTTATGATTTTTTTTCAGGGAGGATAGAGGTGAAGGCCGTTTTGAGCGAAGGGATAGGGATATGAGGACTGGAGATTCTCAAAGCAAAGAATTCCGAAGCGGTGAAACTAGTGATACTCGTGGTCGTGGCCGAGGCATTTCTGGACGTGGACTTAGTCGTGGCCGAGGCAGAGGAGGCCGTGGAGGCTATGATGGTAGAGGCAAACGAGAATTTGATCGTCAGTCTGGATCGGCTAAAACGTATGTTTTTTGTTGTGCGTGTTGATGTGTCAATTGTGTATTAATAATTTGTTACCAATCAGAAAAAATTTGGCTGCTTGTTGAGTTAAATTTATATATTTTTAATTTGAAAATTCTTGTAGTTGTGCATTAAGCTTTTTGTTTTCTAACTGAACCAACTTAAAAGTTTGTTTTTCAACTTTAGTTTTAAGTTTTTTTTAATCTTTCTAGTGGTCTTTCTTAGTCCTCTTTTAGTATCTTTATTTATTATCTGAAAGTAAAAAATACTAATCTCAGACACAATTTTGTATACATTAACTAAAAAAGTTATTTAAAAGCAATTAACTACAAAAAAAGCTGGGTTATAATGACAAGAATGTGTTTTAGATATGTTCTGCTTTTTAAAATTAAAAAAAAAAGTAATAGGTATTTAACAAGTTCATAATTTTTATAATTGAACGAATAAAAATTTTTATCTAGGAGTTTTCTTTTTCACTTGTTCTGGAACACAGATGAACAGCAGATTTCATCACTATTTAACTGTATTTAAATAATTTCACATTGTTCCAGCAAAATATTACTACATTCTGTATATATGTATTGCTGTCCCTATTCTTATTTATATGATTAACGCATTGTTACTGTGGAATCTATAAAGGATGCTTGACATTTTTGCTTTTAATATGTAGTAAAGTTTTAATACATTAAAATAAATAGGAAAGATAATTTGAGTGCAGAAAATAAAGTAATTTTTTTTTGTCATTAAAATAGATTTTTATCATGAGCAGTTACCAGCTGCTGGTTGGCTCTCAGTGTACTTGAATTGGATACATTAGCTTCTAGATGTCTTCCTATCATACCATCACTTTTGTTCCATGACTTCCTCCAATTCTTCTCTCTTTGATCCATACTTTCACTTCCTTCAGCTTCTTTACTGGTACTTTTATCTAATTTATCCTCTATTTCTTTGTTTTCTTTACATGCTCACATCATCTCCAGCCTTGGATCTTTATTTTTAGTTGTAAGGGTTCTTCCTTTGCTATCTGACCTATTCATTCCACAAAAAGTGCAAAACCTCATTCATTGCTATGCAGTCAAGTGGGCAGTCATGAAATTAGGTAATGCGGTACTTACATATTAACGCCACCGCAGCTACAGTTTTTTTTAAAAACAAAGTAGTCAATCGGATTTCGGTGGAAAATGGGCCGATATAGAGTTTAACATAGATTCAAAACAGTCTCTTTATTAATTTTAATAAATGGTTATTTATATTTATTTATTTTATAAATATAATTTAACCAAACTTAACCTATGCTCGCTTCGCTTGCTAACCTTGACTAATTAACAGGAGTGTTTTGATTATTTAAATAATAAATAATTGCAATAATTACTGAATTTATTAAATAAATACTCACAAAATTACGGTGTTAATTAGTGAAGGGAAGCGAGCGTAGGTTAAGTTTGGCTAAATTATATTTATAAAATAATTAAATATAAATAACCATTTATTAAAATTAATAAAGAGACTGTTCATTTTCCACCGAAATCCGATTGACTACTTTGTTTTTAAATAAAGCTGTAGCTGCAGTGGCGTTAATACGTAAGTACCGATAATGCTCATGGGAGTGAAGTAATAGCAAGGGCTTTATGTCCTCTAGTACCAATGCAAGTTATAAAGGCTTTAGCAAGAACGCTGAAAAGTGGCAGTTAACAGACCTGGCTCTGGTTTTGAAATTATGATAGGTCTAGTGGAAGCCAGTATTGGATAAAAAAATGCTTTTAAAGCTTGAAAGAACCCGCCCCAGAAAATTGATTTTATTTTAAATAAATAATTCTGGTACATATTTTTCTGTAACATAATTTGTAAACTAATATTTTTTACATACATCATTAAAAAAATATAGGCTACAATAATATTATTTTACATACGTGCAAAATAATGTAGTGTGCCAAGTAAAATGGTATCTCTTACAACGTGATGGTTCTACAACCTGAAATAGTTCAGAAAGTATCCTGGCAAGTGAGTGATGTAAATACACAAGATAAGGTAACAGCGTAAACCATATTTAGTAAACTGATAGCTTTAGATGACTTAGCTAAATAATGCTTGCAGTTCTGTATGCCGGTGGTGAATTTAATGACTACTAGCATTCATTGCCAAATGTTTGTATGTATGTATCAAACATACATTAAACCATTTTTTTTTTTATCTGTTAGATCAGATATTTGTAAGAGCTAAGAAATTTTCGTATTGATTAAAATTAGTTTATTTTATATAACTTATTAATCATGAAAATATATATAGTCATTTAGTTGTTAAAAAATTTAGGAAAAAGTTCTTGTAAATGTTAAGCCCTTACCCAACATTCTTCCCAAAGAATAAAAACGATATGTCAGTATGTGTTGATTCTATTATAAATAACTATCTTTTATTTAATAATTTGTTTTGCTGATTTATTTTTTACTGAAAGTAATTATGAAATATTTCAGCAAATATATTTTATGTAAAATTTGAATGTAGCTTAAGTTGTAAATTTATATAAAGTAATTAACTTTTTTTCACCAACATTTACAAATTATTTATTTATAAAATATAGTTTGTAAATTATATAATTATTTTAATCTAAAATTTTTTTATAATTTTAAATTGACATTTACAAGTTAATGAATTTTCTGCAGGAATGTAGAACAGTAAATTTTTTTCTGTTCATTCCAAAATTATTATTGAAACAAATTAGATGCAGAAACTTTCATATTAATTTGTGTTTAATTACATACAAATATAATATAATTTGTGATTCTGTAAAAGATGTGTGAAAAAAGTATTGTGTTAATGTTTTTTTGTCACCTTGTTTTATTTTTATTTATTTTTAAAATTTATGAGATAATGTATTTTTTATTGACGAAAATTGTACAGGATACGTAACATTCATTTTTTAAAATACATGACTAAATGAGTATAGTCACTTGAAACAACTTAGTGTAATAAGAATTTTATTAAATGTAGCTCTATTAGAGTTATATTTAAATCTCTTCAAGTAAATAATCAATACATTCTGATATAAAAAAAGTATCAATTGCAATTTTACTGATGGAAGACCTTTAGACCATCGTGAGTTTCACTTTTCCTATTGGGGAAATAAATATCTTTATTGTTTTGTTGTTAAATGCTGTTTTTTATTGTAAGTTTAGTTTTTAATTAAATTTCTATTATTTGGGCCCATTATAATTACTAAGGGCTTCATGTTGAGGCTCCTACTTCTGGTTCTATGATGTTTGCTACTATTATGTTAAAACGTGCTAGTTATGGTTTAATTCATTGTATATATATATATATTTTAATTATGGTTATTTTTTTATTGGGTTGTTTCTAGATTAGTATATTTTAATTCAAATAGATTAAGAATTGTGGTAGTATATTTTTTAGCTTATCATATAAGTTTAGTTATTTGTCGTTCGTTGACTATAACTAATTTAGGATTGGTTGGGGTTGTTTCTTTTATAGTTGCTCATTGATTTCTTTCATCTGGTTGGTTTTATTTAAATGGTATTGTTTATGATCGTTTTGGTGGACATAGATTTTTTGTTGTTAACCCACCAAGTTGGTCTGGTGGAGAACTCGTCATCGCAAATCAGTTGATTTCAAAGTTGAGAGTTCTAAGGTTCAAATCCTAGTAAAGGCAGTTACTTTTATACAGATTTTAATGCTAGATTATGGATACCAATGCTCTTTGGAGTTTGGGTTTCAATTAACTTCACATCTCATGAATGGTTGACCTGAGACTACTAGACTACTCTTCATTTATATTCATACATATCATCCTCTGAAGTAATGTAATACCTTACGGTGGTTCCAGAGGCTAAACAGAAAAAAAAATTATTGTTATTGAGGATCTTTTGAGTTATTTACTTTCTTAAGGTTTTTTTTTTATTTTGTTTAATAAATATATCATGTTCTCCTAGATTAAATTTGTTTAGTTATTTCTATTTTAAGATGAAGATTTAAATTTACATATATTTTTTCGGCTTGTTATAGAATTATAGCTTTTTATTTTACTCAGGGTGGTTTATTTCCTAGTGATTTAATTTTAACTTGTTCTTGCTTGTTAGTGAGAATTTTGTTATTGTGTAAGTATATTTTTTTTTATCATGAGTTTCACTTTTCTTACTGAGAAGATAAGTGTCTCATTTCATATCACTTGTCTATTCCAATGCAGTAAAAATGGCATTGTAAAGGATGTTGTATTTCTTCTTTTTCAAATACCTGTACGTTATAAATCCTCTAAACAAGACTTTAGTAAATATCCTTCTATTTTTTTTTTCAAGGAAGATAACTGGAGTGTAATTAATTTATCAAAAATGCTGGAAAATTTACTCTTTTTTTCTTCTTAAATACTCATGTCTATTTTTTTTACTGTGGATCCCTGGTACATTATTAGAGATGCCTAATCATATTACGGATTATCTGTAGTTGCTTCAGATTTGTTTTATAAATTATAGAGATATGGAAGAAGCCCTACTTTTGTTATGGTATCGGAGTTCTGTTAGTGTTGATTACTGTCAACACTAATAGAACTGCTTATAGAGAGAGTAATGAAATTAAAAAAAAATATCAGCTAGCTCTTTGTTACACTAGCATGTATTTCATATCTGGTTGCTTAGTTTGAAGGTTAATTGACCTGACCACTCATCCGAAGGTAAGAGATTGTTAGAAAGGTCAGATAACGAAGTGGTAGTCATGCAGTGACCCCAGCCAATGTTTGAGACAGAGTAGTCCACCATTACATATGGAGCATTATGCAATTACATGAATCTATATATTTTTTGAAGGTGGGTTGGGATATAGCAGAACTAATGACCTTATAGTGGTAGTCATGGTTTTTTTCTAATGTGTGACTGTGAGTTTCATAGATTTAGTTGCAGTTTTCCAAGTTATGTTGTATTGAATAAAAATTTTTTTTTTTGTATATCATTAACTATCTGGGCCATAACATTTAAATTAGTCCATAAAAATTAGTTGTCCCTGAAGAAAATGTAAAGAGAATTAATCAAGGCATGTATAGTGTTACAGGTACATTATTCTATTGCAACGAGTAGCCCTTGTACTTTTCTAATAGAGTGACTAATTGCATATCGATCTCTGTTTCGTTATTCTATTAACAATTCTTAGTAATAGTTAATGAAATAATCTTATCTACTTTATTTTTTGATGTAGCAAACCACACATAGTTCATAAAGAGATAACTTCAAAAGCATGTAGGTTATAAGATGATCCATGCAATAATTTTGGATAAAGTTTTTAATAAACCCAATAAGTTTTTTGTGGTTATTACCTTCATCCAGCTTAGGTGAAATGTCAGTTTCCTGTACAGCTGTACAAGTTGAACTATATGAAATATGCATTAACTGGTTGATAGATTTTAAGCGATAAAATAATGGACCTGAATTTTCATCATTACCTCTGTTAAAACAGACCTTGTTTTGACTCATTTGAGAGTTCTCAGTCTTTAAATCTGTCATGATCCAGTCTAATAATAATTTTCCCTTTACATTCAAACTCCCTTACAAGTCATTCCTTTTATTCAATTTAAATATTTAAGCTATATCATAATTGTCTAAAAACTTTAATGAATAAAATAACTGTTTGCTTATAAATTAATTATCCATTTGCAATTTCAGAATCCTAGTTTTGATAATTTACATTATGTTAATCTGGTTTGTAAAATATTTATATTCTTTCCTTTGGCTTGTTAAATCCTTACTATTTTTGAAGGTCCATTTCATAGGAATTGTTTATTTAAATCGATTAAATTTGTTTGTTATTTTATTCTCTTGTGTTGTTCTGGTAAATTTCATTCATTTAATCATTTTTAGTTTTTATGAGAATAAAACTGTGTCATGAAAACATGATGGTGTACTAGTTCTTATTGATTGGAAAATGGGTACTTGTGTAATTTTTTTTTATGAATACAAGTGTATTTCTAAATATAAATATAGGCAGTTGTGTTTCATCCCCTGAATACAAATCTGTTAGAATATACATCTCATGCTGGTCTATTCTTTGTTATTTATTTGCTTTTGTTTTGCAAATGCAAGTGTTACAGATTATCAGTGCATAAATCTAATGTGAAATTGTAATAATTAGTGATTGGCTGAAAAAAGTATATCTGTATCTCGTGTTACTACTGATACTTTTTAGAGTTGAGGTGTACTATATATTTGCACTTATTAAAACTATGTCACTAACCTGCTAATATTTTTTTGGAGTGAATAATTTTTTTTTGGATACATATATAATTGGGTATGTTTAAGTTTTATCTTTGTTGTATTAAATTGGCTGTGTATTACAAAGATAATTACCTTTTATATTAAATGATAAAAACTTTTCTTTAAGCTTGTCCAAAGTACTTTGGTCATTCGATATTTATCCGTAACATACAGTACCATGCAAATTAATCCAACCACAATGTTTAATTAAAAGTAATTGTTTAAAAAAAAAAATCATACCGGTACAATTTGTAAATATCTAGTAATGTCGGTTGCAAACAAGAATGCGAGTCTCGACTGTAGCTGGAGAAGGGGCATTTACTGTCTTTGGTATGGTTTTTGTAGCCATGGTACTGTTACTAGTTGAAAAAAAAATTGTGTTCGAAGTTGCAAGTGTTTTGTTATTTCAGCTTCCATATTATTATACATGTTATTACTTCATTCATTTGCTAGGAAACGTTATAACTGTTGAGACGTTTTTACTCTGGCAGTTTTCTTAGTTCTGCATAACGTTTAAAAATGTTATTTTTTCTTCAATAGTAAAGTTTTATTATATGTTTTTATTAATGTTTATATAAATATATAATAGCTACAAAAATACATTTTTTTGTAACTAGCATTCCTTTAAAGTATTGCTTTTTAAAAAAATGAGTTCTAAATGGAACGAGGACAAAGAATGAGGACATAGTGAAGCCAGAGAAATAATTTGTAGAGTTATCAATAAGTGCGATGAGGAGTATAGTGAAGGAAAATTGAGCAACCCATTCAGAAAAGAGATTGAGAGTATCGACATACACTGAGTTCATGAGCATACTATATCTAAGATTTGGAAGGAAGATTTAGAAGCAGGAAAAGGTGTTCTTACAACTCCAGGGAAAAAGAGACAAAAACATCAAGGAACATCATCCCTTGATAAATTCGATAGAAACGTAATTCATAATTTATTAGTACATTTCTACATAAACAAAAAAGTAATTCCTACAGCACTAAAATTATGGTCGGCTGTTCGTAAAGCGATTAATTTTTCTTGTATATGCATACACTAAAGAATTATGAAAAAAATCGGGTTCAAAAGGAAAAAGTGTCAAAATATGACAAAGATTTTGATGGAAAGACCACATATTGTGAACTGGCGCGCTCATTATCTCCAGTCCATTAAGTGTCAAAGAGAACTCGGAAGAACTGTTGTTTAAATTGATGAAACGTGGGTGGACAACAATCTTATGTTTGGAAAATGCTGGCAAAGTAATGAAGTCTTGAGCATAACTGCAAATCATAATACTGCAAACAGACTAATTGTTGTTCATGCTGGCACAAAAAATGGTTTCACAACCAGAGCAGAACTTGTTTTTCAGGCAAGAAAAGCATGTGGGGATTATCATGGCCAGATGAATGCTGAAAATTTAGAAAAGTGGTTGCAAGAAAAATTAATACCTAACCTGCTAAATAATTGTGTCATTGTTCTAGACAACGCACTTTATCATAATCCACAAAGTATGCAACAAAAAATGAAATGAAGAACTGGTTGGTTAGCAACAGTGTTGTTCCATTCAATGAAGACTTGAGGAAGTTGAATTATCATCATTAATTGATCACCACACAAAGAGAAGGTCTACCGGTATAGATGAAATTCTGAAATAAGGTCACACAGCATTGCAGCTTCCACCATATATTTGTGAATTAAATCCAATAGAATGTATTTGGGGTAAAATAAATTAATTAATAAGAAATTAAAATGTTGGTGGAAATCTGAGTATAACTGCTCTCAACTAAAACACATGAAGCAATTTCATCCATTTTGAAAGAAGACTGGGGAATTTTCTGTGAAAAGGTAGAGAATATGGAAAGAGAATATTGGAAAAATGAAATGTCTGATGACTGATTGAAAAGTTAATGGGAAATTTTGTTATAAAAATTAATGACAAAGATAGTGACACTGCAGTAGAGGATGATAGTGATGATTACGATGAAGAACCAGTAGCAGAAGTTTCAGCCGAAGAACAACTAAAAAAATATATATTTTGAATGTTTTTCCCAACTTTCCCTTCTCCATCCTCTTTTTTACCTTTATTTGTAAAAAAAATTTTATTGTAAAAAACAAAAAAAAAAAATTTTACACATAAATGATATAAAAAGGATTTATAAAAAGAAAAGATATTTGATGATAAAAAAAAAGAACAACTGAGGATGCAGACATATCATCACATGATTTTGTGTATGCGCGATTTTGTGAGTGTATATGTATGCAAGAGAGTGAGAGAGAGATAGTGAGTGTGTGTGTGTTTGTTTGTTTGTTTGTTTGTTTGTATGTATAGTGAAAGGGAAGTTGATGAATGAATAAATTTAAGGTAGGGTCAGTGAGGATGTTTTTAGAAAAGTATTAACAATAACTATCATGACATCAGCTGCACACTACTCGTTAAAGGCCGCATTCCTCATCCCTGCAATCTCTTCTACAATCAGCAATAATTAATATATCCTTTTTTCTTAATCACTTTGTGTATACTATTTGACATTGATTCGTACTTTTTTTTTTCATCATGAAACCATACCGATATTGCTTCAATGAGTCAGCTTAAGTGGTCCAGTTTATCTTTGAGAGTCGCTTTTTGACCATTACCCAAAAATTTTCATTGAGTTTAAGTCTGAGGAGTTGCCTGGCCAGGGGAGCACTTTAATGTTTCATTTGAAAGATTTTTTTCACTTTTTTGGCAGTATGGCAAGGAACCAAATCTTGATGGAACACTCCCATTTTCTTGTGAGAATTTGTTTTGAAGTTGTGTCGCAACCTTTTTTTTTTTCAGAATCTTGATCTACCCATCACTTTTCAACATACAGTACTATCTACAGGAAGTAATGAACTAGGGCCTTCATATGTGAAACAATCCCAAAACATTCTTTTCCGGAGATGTTTAACTGATTGTTGAATATGAGCTGGTGATGTATTTTCATATAATGCTTTTCTAACGTATGAACTCATCTTTAAATGTGACTCATCGTACACAACATTTTCCCAGTTTTCTTTGGTTCAGTTAACGTGTATTTTGGGCCACAAAAGCTTTTTTTTACACGTTGCTATTGTTGAAGGCTGCTTTTTAGCTGGCTGATGAGCTTCTGTCCAGCTGCAAAAAAATCTGCATCTGACAGTTTTCATGTGTAAATCTGTTCTACTGGCTGCTAATTCTTGATTAAATCCATAGCAGATAATTTTGGATCAAGTTAATTTTTTTTTAGAGTATTTCTTTTACAGCAACATTTGTTTTTGTTTTGAGGTGAAAAGGAACCAGTTTCTTTAAATTGTTTTAAAGTAGCGTTCACTCTCCTTAGTTCCTTAGTTCAACACCACATACAGAAGCTATTTGTTATGTCTATTTTTGTGTGTTTGTTTTGTTGTGTTGTATACAAAAGTTATTTGTGTGTATGTACAGAAAGAGAAACATTTTTGAACGCTTTTTCGGAGTTATGTCTATTATGACATATTCAAGAAAGTACAAAAATATGATTTTGTAATAAAAAATGAAATAAACTTTTACAGAACACTATAACATGAAAATTGCTAAATAACCAAAGAACAGTAACCTCACATTACACTGATAACGTAAAGAATGGGTGTCAAGCAGTGTAGCCACAACAAAGAAATAATCAAATATTTCCTGTGTTCAGGTTAATTTACACCTACTGTAATCAATTTCTGTATTTCATTTATCGGTGCACAAAGTTTTGGTTTATTAGTCTATACTGAATCTGTAAGTTTTTATACACTTAAAGGAAATAAATATATAAAATCACCACATACACATACACATACACACACACACACACACACACACACACACACACACACACACACACACACACACACACATACACACATGGTGTCTGTACATGGAGAAAATTGTTAATTGGATCGGATCAGGTAATCTTATACTTTATGATGTGCTGTAATATTTTTTTATATTTGTTATCTTTGTTTTCCTTTAGAACTATTAACATTATAAAACTGTTGTTTATTTTTGTAATTTCTGTCCTAGTCATTCATAATGAGGATAATTTAGATTTTATTCCATAACAGCTGCCTATGTGAAGCAGATATCTGTGAATTTTTATTAAAAATTATTTGCAAAATTTACAGTATCCTTACATTACTGTTTATTTTCATTTTAACACTTAACCCTTTCTAACCTATTAGATTAACTTATTGTTGGACCTCTGCCTTTGGGAAGAAATTGAAAAATTGAGATTATTTATCAGAAATCTAAAATCATTTTCTGCCAATCCCCAGGAAGTTGTAATTAGTTTTTACTGTATAGTGGTAGCGAGATTGAAAAAAGGTGATAATTTGTATATATTGATCACTTGCAGAAGTTTTGTATAAATTACCAGGAGTCGCCTGCATATTTGTTGCTGGTAATGTCTTACTGTGTTAGTTTGTCAGTTAAAGTTTACTGTTGGTAGGTGTATAAATGAAAATGCTAGCTTGTATTTGACCACAAATACAGGTCAAATACCATATATTATTAGCTTTTAGTAGTTTTTCTGTGAATCCCTTTTATTTCAAATTTAATCATCTGCAGTTCCAATAAAAACAAATCCTCTAATCCAAGTTTAATTAATGCTTAATTTTATTAATAAGGAAGCCAACAGCAGCAAAAAAAAAAAAAACAAAAGTTGGGCCAGTTATTTCTTTAGTTTTGCATTGGCATTAAGCTTTGTGGTCAAGTGAAATTTTAACTTTTGTAGGAATAATTATTCAGTAAGCAATGGTTATATTCAATTTTGATGGGTAAACTGTTTAAAAAAGTACTTATTATATAATTCTTGCTTAGACAGCATTTTATGTAGACAATGTAAATAATAGAAATTATTTTTTGAAGAATTGGTTGGATCTTGAACTCGAGGAAAATTTTCAGGTGAGTAGCCAATTAAAGAATTTTGTGGAAAGTTATATTAACTGGTTGTATGATCATGTTTGAATTAGTTGTACAAGTTATATGTCTACATAATCCCTTAAATGGTATCTGTAAATTCTTGTTTTGATCTTTTGTGTGGACTTTTCCTTAGTTTTCTCTAGTTTAAAGAACTTTATGCAATTTTTTGCTGTTTCTCATCTGCCGGTTTAAATAATACTTGAGTACAGACTGGTCTGAGCCAGGATATTTATAAATCTTGTATATATATATTCACCAGTTCATTATCACTTTGCTATCTGAATATGTGAAATGTTTAGGTATTACAATCGGATTACTACTGTCTCTGCAGCAAATCATTTTGGAACTTATGTTTAATACCTCATAAATGTGCAGAAACTATCATAGGCTACTGCATGGATTTGAGTGCTAGTTTCTTTATCACATTGCAGATTACTTTATATCAGAAAGGAAAAAAGGATGTACGTTGCAAATGAATGTATTGGTGCTAATAGCTATTTAGCCAATTCATGATTGAATAGATTGATATCTGTTAATATAATTTGGTTCTGCAAGTAGGAGTTGTAAATGTTTGTAAATATTGTCATGATGACAGATATAACTAACTAATAAAGTAAAAGAGTTAAAAATTTTGTATGCAGATAATCAATAAAAAATTAATAGGATTAGGCATCTCAGCCCCTAATCCAAATTTTTCCTCTTTCTGGACAAATTTTCCTCTTTTATGTTTTATTTGGTTTTGTGATTTTTTTATTATAACAGAAAGTGATAAATTCATCCTTTATTTCTAAAAAATTCACTTTTAGTTTTATAGTATCTGATTAAATAAATCTTAAATTTAGGACAGAAAATCTTATTTATTATAAAATAAAATATTATAAAATATTTATAAAATAAAAAATCTTATTTATTATAAGATTTTTTATTTTTGTACTTTTATGAGCTATTCTATTGACATTTATTGATCTCAATACATTATGTATGGTATACTTAATTTTTAGCAGTTAAAAATGTACTCGTATACACAACATATACATGGGTACATACCTATTCCCTGGTTCATAGTACAGTATGAGGAGATGCAGTATTGGCAGATTTCATGCTCCTTTTTTTTATAATGTTAAATGAGGAGCCATTTATACGTTTAACCTTTCAGTTTTATAACCACCATCTGTTGTATATGCACATAATGCTGTATTTTTTATTGGAAATATGGTCAATTGTACCACCGACTGTATTCAAAAATTCTCATAAGAGGCCCCACATTTGGAAAAAAATTTCAAAATTATATTCTGTGCATTTAAAGAAGAATATTTCTTTCAAAAATTATTGTTAATTACCTTAAAAATATTTTCTGATGCTTTATTTTCTTTAATATATTTTATAAAAATATTATTAGTAGACCAGAATTAAGTCACTTGCTTCTTTCTTCTGTAATTCTTGTGAAGAGATTTTTCTTTTAAATTCTTGTATTAGGGTTTAGTCCTCTTCAAGACTAAAGTAAAATTCCACACAAATGGCAGCTTAAAGGGTAAATTTTTGGAACTTTAAAAACAATATAAATCTTTAGCAATTTGTATCAAATTTGTTATTATAAAGGTTAAGGATTTACCTGTTCTGATGTTAGCAGGTGACAGTTCCATCTCGGATCTAAACATACTCTATATAATCGTCTGAAATATTAATTATGAAAAATGTAGTAATTTTGGATTAATTTGTAGTAGTAACTAATTAACTAGTTTCTAATTTAAAAGCAGTTCCTTCATAGTCAAGAAATTTGAATTTAATGAAAGCAAAATTTACTACAAAATTAGTAAATAGTCATAATTTATTTTTCAAAATTCAGTAAAACTTAAAACATTTATAAAAATAAAAAAAAAGGTAAGTTTTAACAATTATTAAAATAGTTAATAAATAATGAAAATTAGCTAAGTATAATGTACATAGTGGCAACCTGGAAATTATTACTCTGAAAATTCGGTTTCTATTTAGGATATATTACTATTGTATAGTCTGTATGTGTTAAGATTTTCTTAGAAAGTAAATGATATTATAATTGCGTACTGGTTGATAAAGAAATTAATCTCTTTGATATTGTAATTGAAGATGATAATAAATGAACAGAAAAATATTTAAACATTTTAGATTTGATAATATTGGCAGAATAACATAGATTGTAACAAGTTGTTAGATGAGAAAAACGTACCTGCTCATTAAGTAACGAAAATTATACTTCAGGGATTATCAAATACCTAAAACTTATTCTATAGATGTCCGCTTAATTTTACCCATTTCCTTAAGGGTTTTTTATGAGTAAACAACTAGAAGAAAGATAATAGTCACTTGTAACACCATAATATAAGAATGTTGTCCTATAGCAGGCAGGATTGTGTAGTATAATAATAAAAAAAACTATATTTTACTGCTAAAAATCAGCCATAGAAAATTCCTTATAATGATGTATGTAAGCAAAAAGTCATAATCAGGGGATTTTAAAGGGATGCATCAAAGTAAAAATAACTGACTAATATGGTAAAATTCATCATTGAGAAAATTCAGTTTAAAAAAAAAAAAACAGTAACTGTATAAAATGGAATTAGACAGATATATATTTAAAATAAGTAAGCCATAATAGGGTAATATGCATACATTAACTGAAAGAAACAATTATAGATTTAATGAATAGAGAGGACGTATTGTATTGTAAAACTGAGTTAAAATTATGTAATTAATTAAGAAATAGATGCATAGGATTATAAGGAAATATTTCTTTTAAATTACAAAAGTTGTTAATTTTACCTGTTGTAAGTAATCAGTATGATGTTGTGAGTGTTCTTTCAATATTAAATTATTTTCATTCTCAATAAGGAACAAGATTAAATATAATTTTAAAAACAAACATTATTCAAATATGGTAGGTAAACAGCATGGGGTTTTCCTAAAATTAAACATACTTAGGCATATAAGAGGTTTTATTACATACAAAATATTTTCTAAATAAATAGAAATGAGAAAAATTTACCTTTATACAAACTACTATTTCTTGGTCGTCAGCTGTTTGTTATGATTTCTGTTTATGCAAGTAAATTTGATTTTAGAACTTCAAATTGAGTATTTGGCCTTTTTTCCAGTGTTGTGACTGATGAGCTAGTTTGGTTCAATAGGGTTAGATATTTCTATCACCTGATGGACTGTGATTACGCATGTACCACTTCCACTTTAGTGGCAGAAGTTTCTTCATAAGAAGAAACTTGAAAATTAATCTGTAGTCAAACTGTGAAAATGAAATTGATCAAAAATATGTGCATTATGACACTTAAGTTGTAGAATTTTAACAAAAATTTGCTTTCACACAAATAAATCATTTCATGGAAGATTTATAGCAGTTTATCTAATGTAAATAAAAATTCTTATAAGATTTTTAAAGAATCGTCAGATATGTTTGATATATCACTTACTTGTCTATAAATATTTATATGTGGGTTTTTTTTCTTCCCTCCTACCTTCCGAGCTGGATATTATGAATTAAGCTTAGCACAGCTCAGGAGGTTGTCCTTTTAACTCAAACAGGCCTTCCCGTTCGTCGGCAGTACGTCTGGTATGACAGGTCAGCTCGCTGGTTTGCATCTTTTATTTTTGCCTCCCTCTAACCTTTGAAATGAGGTGGCCAAGCCTGACTATGTCGTTTCTGGGTCTCACCCCAAAGGCCAGCTCTTGGTCTTTATGCCTCATGCCTCTACCATGTACGGTCCCTAGAGAGCACTGTGGCAGGTCTGGGTCTTTTCTTTCCTGCAAGGGGTTTGGAATCGCCCTTTACAGTGTGTGTTATGGTCTGTAGGGCTATTCCTTAAAAGGTTATACAGCTTAAAAAGCTGTATAACTCATCAAATTTCCTAGTAAATTCTTTACATTCTATTTTCAGGTGTTTATATTTTCACGCATCGTTAATGCTCTGAAATTCCCTTTCTGAGAACTATTATTGCTGCTATTATATTCACAGTAATAAAACTTACTTAAGATTAGTATAATTTAAAGAACTAATTTGGGTCATCGGTGAGGTCACTTGTGTGAACGCTATATGTAAATATTTGCTATTTTTCGGATGACTGTTATGCAATCAGTGCTATTTTTATAAAACTGTTTAAAATATAATTTTTCTTATAATTGCCTTTAATTATGTTCAAAAATTTTTAATGTATGAACAAGTCTTTTATTGTGAAGTATTTAGGAAAATAATTTGTCAAAAGTTAAAATATTGGTGTAACTTGGGATGAAGTATTAGTATCATATCTTGTTAATGTGCTAAACTTTAGAGGACACTGTTCATTACTTACAAAGATACATTTTTAAAAAATTTTCTCCCAAAAGCTAGTTTGTTTAGATAAGTTTGTTAAGCTTATTTAGTTAAGCTTAGTTTGTTAAGCTTATTTATGTATTATTAAATTTTAATATATTAGTGACTCTTTAAGCTTATTTTCAGTAAAGGTATTTCTTAATCTAATTGCTAATCTTCTGGTGACTGAAGACTGGATGAAGCCAGACAATTGTTGTTTTGTCATCTCCACTAGCTTCTGTTAAAATATAGTGCGTTTATTATAATGAATATAGGATATGAATATGACTAGAATTATGAATGTAGTATTTATAATTTTACTACAGTTCATATTATGCTACATTATTTACTTAAAAAAATAAATTAAAAACAATAGAATGTTGAGATGTAAATAATGTAATGAGTATGTACCCAACATAAATTATTTGTATATCTTGGACTCAGATGAACGCATCCAGTATTGTTGTGTGTTGCATGTTGTATTGTACCATTTTTTTCAGTAAATTGCTCATAATAATTGCTTTTATTAATCCTGTAATCTGATGGTCTTTCAATGTCAGGACTATTTTTTTTTTTGTAAAGTAAGGAATGTGGTTTTTCAATTTTTTAATACAATTGCCATTCATCAGTGAAAGTTTTACCTTTTCTTTGCTTATTTAATTGAATGTGTTATTTATTTGTTAGCTCTTTGTCACTTGATACTAAAAAATCTTCTGCCTTTAATTTTATTGATACCACCATACGTTATAAAAGTTATAAGGCCAAATTCCCATGCTTTCCAAGTATTTTGCGATAGTTAAGTTGATTTTGCTGCTGTTAACTCAATTTCATTATTAAGTATTTTCTATAATTTCCTGATATTTGTTTTTTTTAAATGATAATTACTTAATAATCTAAACCAGTGCTTTAACATAATCGTATTAAATATTAAAAATTAAGCATTGTGCAAATTATAGATTTTTATATGTATATCTTTTGATTTGAGATATTGAGTGAATAATTATTGATTCTTTTATAAGTACCCAAGTTTTTGTATATTTTTCAATAATGTTACTGCTTTAGGGAATTTGTATAACTACTTAGTTTTCATTAGATTAGGGTTACATTCCCAGTAGGCTGTGCAGAAGGGTCCGGTGAACGTGAAACAAAGACCTGTTGTAATGAATTGATATGATCATTTAGTACAGAAATACATGACTGCAAAAAACTTCTATGATAAATCAATCATAAAATTTATATGTAATACATAAATATTTTCTGGTTGCTTTTTTTAAGCTTTATAAAAAGTTGAAGAAAGGTTTAAATATTTCTGTAGTTCTGATGTCTTAACCTATTAACTTTTAATTAGTTTTGACAGAGGTACTTACGTGTTTTGATGTCATCAGTATATTGAAATTAATAATAGTATTGTATAATAATAATGTTGATTTATTTTCTGTTTGCTTTGTAATAGTTGTTTAGAAAAAAGGCTTGTCTTCAGTATTATTAACATATTTAAACCTTGGAAGTTTTGGCGATTTATTTAAATGACATTACCATCCATTCTAAAATAACATTACCATCCATCAAATAACTTCATTTTTCATTGTAGGTAGGAGTTTTATTAATTTTTGCCTTTAGTTTATGTTTAAAACTAAAAATTACTTATTTAATTATATTGTTTTATTGTAATTGAATAGGTTTTCTGATTTTGTATGCCATAAAATTGCTAATCACCTAACTTTTGTCTTCTATGAAATTCTATTCTCAGTATTGGTGAAGGTAACTGTACATTTAATACTCGTATATTTAGAAAAAATGTTATCTGTGTATTTTTAGATCTGTACTAATGTAGATATCATGTATCCAAATTAAACAACACAAAAATATATCTTTATATATATTAATGATCCCAATAATTGTGTTAATTACAGTGGCATAAAACCTGTAAACAAGCGTGAGGGTGGAGGCGCCCACAATTGGGGATCTCATCGGGATGTTTTCGAGTGAGTTTTTAATTTTTTCTTTTTTTTTTTTTAATTGTTTATTTTATGTGTGATGTAAAATATTTCAAAATTTTATAAACATTGCAGTCTGGATTCTTTATTTCTTTTCTTCTTTAAATTTAAAGTCACTATTTTATGTATCAGTCTTGTTTAATGGTTGATAACAACTATGATCACATCAAATCAGTTTGTGATTTGTGCTTATATTTCCTGACACTAGGTATAATTCTGCCATTAAAAGTTCTAATTTTAGGTTGCTTTTCTTCTTTATTTTTTTTTTTAATTTTGAAGCACTTTTCATTTAATGTATGCCAAAAATGTTACTGTACTTTTCAAGAGTACCGTTTTATTGGAAAGGGGAAATATTATTCAGCTCTGTTTTATGATATATACATATATGATTTAAAAATATACATATTTTCTGTTGATGATTTGTCAGATTTTGATAAGTAGTAATACATTTTTAGTTTCAAGCCTGCAGTGTATAGTTCAGAACATAGGGCTTGTAACTATCTTATCAAAATAAGATAATTCATTGATATGATAGTAGCTTTTCTAGACCAAAGACATCTATTTTCAGTTTTCTAACACTTTTGCAGTGTTACATGAAAAGTTAATGTGAAACAATTTTTTTTAAAAGTAATGTTAAAAAAATAATTTCATGAAATAAATCATTTGAAAGCCCAAGTAACTAACTTTTTCAGTTCATTATTACAACAGGAGCATCATGCTTACTAATTTGTCAGTTTGTGCTTGGAAATTGGCCAAATTTGCTACAAAAACACAAGAAAGTGATCTGAAATCATTTTAGGTTTACCTAAAATTTAAGCAGTTTACAACATTTTGTTGGCTTCAGAGAAAGTTAAACTTGTTATGCTCATTGAATAGTGTAAAATGCTGCATTTCAGCAATGATTACAACAGCTTATAAAGTTATTACAACTTATTTTATGAAGATAGGAAATGTTCTGGATGATAAAACATTCAGAGAAAAGTAGTAACCTATTGATAGGTTTTTCCGACCCTCACTTCACAGTTTCTGTAGTTACCTCCAGACAAGTTCTTATATAAATAATATCAGTCTTTAGTGTAATTAATATACTTATCAGGTTTGTACAGATCAAACTTTATGGAAAAAATTGTCAGAAGTGTAGATTTCCTAAATAAATTTGTTAACATGTATGTCTGTACAAAGAAGGGATGTCATGCTGGATTATTAGATTTAATACATTCTGGTAGAAACAGGCTAAATGAGCATAAGTCAGTTTGTGATTCCACTTGAATAAAAGCACAGATATTCAAGTAGTCAATTTCAAATTCAAAAGACGTTATAATGGAGTACGATCATTACTTCTTTACACCTGCAACCTTATAGCTCAGATTTTAAAGTTGATTGAACTAATCTCAACTGAAATAAAATTTACATTAGATGAAAAGAAATTCTGTTAATTTTAATAAGAAAAATGAAAGGACTTTTCAGAAGTGGCTGATGATGGGTATTCTCACCATTCACCTCGGCTGTAAAATTAGTCAGTAAAATGTCATAGCTACAATAGCACATATTGCGGTCAAATAATTTAATTTTACTACTATTATATAAACTTCAATGAAGTTATGAGCGAGTTTGAAAAATGGTAAGTTTTTCAGTAGTATATTCACTCTACTTGTGTATATTTAAGTCTGAACCTTATCAGCTTGAAAATAAAAAATCAGATTAAAATTGCAAAAGTGAGGTTCTGGAAAATTAATATTATTTCTTAAATATTCAGATCTGAATCGGTCCAGATAGTTAAATGTCTGGGTAATGGGGATTATACTACACTTGAAACAATGTTTTGAACTATAGTTAATCCATTTTAAAGGTTTATTACTGACTTGTTTGATGTGAATGATAGAAATAAGTGGTTAAATCAAGGAAATATGTATTCATTTAATTATGTTAAATTTTGTGAAGTAATTAAAAATATTTTGTAGTTTTAATAAAGATATTTGTTGAGAGGTCTGTGCCAGATTTCGTGTTCGATTTTTTATTTTGAGGCATAATGTACGTTAACACATCTGTTACAGATGTATAAATCTAATTTAACAATGATAGATTGCAAAAACATTAGGTTTAAAGTAGGTGATGATTTAAAAATTCTGTTACTGCTGTGTGTATCAGAAATGTAATGATTACATTGTACTTTATACTTGATACTTTCATTGTACTTGATAGAAAAGAAATTTCCCAGTGTAACTAATATATACCTAAATATTTATTGTGATGTAACTCTTCTGGTTTCACTTTTATTTTATTTTTTCATTCACCATGCTTTAAAGAGATTACAAATACTATCTAGCTAGATTATAATAGCAGCAGGATCATCAGATACCATAATTAATCTATACAAATGTCACTGAAAGAACAGGCCTTTTTTGTCTCAACATGTTCTGTATTTTAACTTTGTTAAATTTGTGCTGTTTTTATTTGGTGAAGTATGAGGCGTGTTTTTTTTAAAGTAAAGGCCATTTTCAGTTTGCCACCATTAGACGCGGTAGAAAGTGATGGCGCTAGTGTAGCATGTTTATATTGACGATCGTTTGCAACAATAGGTTAATGTTATTCATGTTAGTTGCTGTGTATAGCCTGGCTGAAATGAGTGCTACAATAAAATCCTGCGAGTTGTGAAGTGTGATCTGTAATTCATTATTTACTGGTGAAAGACAAATGTGCTGTTTATAATCTTAGAGAAGTTGTTGATGTTTCGGACCCAGTGTTTTGACAAAGGTAATGTTCGCCAATGATGTCATTTGTTTTGTGGAGGAAGAATGAATGTTCATGACAAAGAATGTAGTGGTTGCCCGACTATTATTACAGATGAATTGAAAGAAAATGTGAATGCAAAAATCTTACTGTTTCTTAACTATTGATTGAATTTCCTTTTGTTTGGCAGTCAGTAATTTATGACATTTAACTGTAAAACTGGGTTCCAGATGGGACCAAAAATGTTGACAGAAACACACAAAGAAAAACTTCTTGTTGCAGCTCAAACATTTTTGAGATGCTATGAAATTTAAGGTGATGATTTATGGAAACATGTGACCAGTGGTGAAACATGGATATTTTATTCAAATGTTGAGACAAAGCAGCAAACAATGCAATGGCGACATTCATCATCCCCAAAGCTCAAAAAATTTAAGTGAAAAAGTTCAATGAAAAAGCTTATGGCTACGGTTCTTCAAATGTCAGAGATGTTGCTGATTAAATATCTTGATTGTGGAAGAACTGTTAATGCTGAAACATGCTGTGAAACGCTTATAAAACTTAAGTTCAATTCAAACAAAAGGTGCGGGAAGCTAACCAATGGGATTTTGTTTTTTCATGTTAATACATGACCTCAATGACAAACAAAACAGATGATTTTGTTGGGAGATCTTTGAACATTCGCCTTACACTTTGGATCTTGCACCAAGTGATTTTTACCTTTTCCTCCATTTAAAACAATGGTTTGCATATCAGAAGTTTGAAGATAATGAGGAATTGCAAAACAGTAATTAACTGGTTTAAATCAGAGGAGGAAGAATTTTTTAGTTATGGAATAATGAAGCTGATAAACAGATATCAAAAATATATTGCACTGATTGGTGAATGTGTAGAAAAATAATGTCTATATATTTTGTTATAATTAAGTTTTTTCTATTTCGCTTACTTCAATTTTTATATAAAAATGGCCCTTGCTTAAAAAACATGGCTAGTAGTTATGATCATTATACAAGCAGCTATAAGAAAAGAAAGTGAATAAAACATATATTTATCTTATGGTAATTGCTAGGATGCATTTTAATACAATATTTATCAGTTTCATTGTGATAAGTTAAATAATAAAATTACATTTGTTATCGATGTATACACCCAGATATGCAACAGAATGAGTTCTTCAATTGAATGGAACTCATTCATCATACCTACCATGATGGTGGTAGGTATGATGAAGTAGGTAGTGTGAAAAGGAATACATTTTGTAGCAAACCAAAAATGATATACTGATTGGGTTGATTATGTTGTTCATTGTAAAAAGTGTTTAAGATCAGTGTCGACAAAATTTTTAAACACACTTCACTTTGATGCATATCAAATACAACAGTTTTTTACCGTTAAGGAAACAGTTTGAAATTACTTAATTTGGTTTTAATTTCAAAAAGAACTTAAGTGAAATATTTTGTAAATGTCATTTTACAGAATCTTTCTTAAAATTATTTATTAATTTTGCAGTAAGTTAAGATTGATTTTTTTTAATGTTATGCTATTTTCTGGTTTTGGAGACAATTGCAGTTAGAATTTTCTAAAGTGACAGTTTATTTTAAGGTATGTGCAAGATGTTATTACCAAATTACTTAAAAAATATCATTCTGTTAAAAATTTGTTAAAATTATTTTCTATCAGGAATTATTTATTTCACAAAGAAAAGATAATTAGTTTATTAAAAATTAATTGTCATAAGACATAAAATTTATTCACAGATACAGTTTTTTTTCTTAAATTAAATATTGATATAATTATATATACAAAAAATCTTGTTTTAATACAAAATCAAGGTCAAAGTTTTTATTTTAGTAAATATGTTCATTCAAGTACATGTTTCGATATTAATAAGGTTATTGCTCGCTTGCACTATTGAATTAGTATTAACTTTTTTGTGCCCTCTGTTCATGTTCTGCGTGATATTTCAAACTGTGAAAACATAGTATGAATTACAATATTGCTGCATACCTGATTCCGACAGTTGGTTCTACATATTTTTATTATTATGCATAATTTAGGTCTTTCTTTTATTACTGTAAACATTCAATTACACAAGTGTCCCAGAAATGTTGGTGAAACTTAGGGGCCAAAAATAAAAAAAAATAAAATGTTAATTTGGACAAATGTCTTGCTTCATTTTCTCTCCATCTGCCATTTTGTATTTTTTCATTAAAAATATATACCTTAAGAATAGGTTGATATATTTTAATGAAATTTGGTGTACTTCTGTTCAACAACATGTGTAAAATAAACTAGTGAAATTTCCAAAATTGTGGTCATTTAAAATATTTTAATTGTTTATTCACTTCGAAAATATTAGTTTTATCAAATTATATTTTATTAGATAAAATAGTAAACTTTTTTTTTTTTTGAATAAAAAAGATACTCCATTTGTTGTTTTTATTGGTTGATAAATAGTTGAGACATAGCTGAAATTGTTAAAACAGATTGTAAAATTAATGTAATTGATAATTTTGTTTTTTTTTCACTTGCTAATAATAGAAATTATTATTAATTATTTTACACCATTTGTCCACATGAATTTTTTTGTTTATTTAGATGTCGTGTATCATCGGCCCCTTAAGTTTGACCAATACCTGCTGGGACACAATATCATATAGATATGATGTGTGCTCAGAAATTTAATTTGTCAATAATTAATTTTAGAAAATCATACGTGGTTAAAGGTTTATCAGTGTTATTGCACTTTATAATATACTGATTTTTCAAATATATTTATTAGAAGTAAAAAAAAAAAAAAAATATATATATATATATATATATATATATATATAATTTACACACACACATCCGATACCATCTTTGCTTCAGTTTGTTGGTGTCATATGGGCCAATTTACTTGTTTATTGCACAAGAAGTGTGATTACTTGTGCAGATTTATTTTCTTATTTTTTCAAGTTAACAGGTTTTAAGGCAGTAACCACAGTTTTTACAATTTCCTTTCAGATAAGAGAGGAAATTGCAAGCATAATATAATCTAATGCAAGTGTAATATAGCTACTGTTGTACATGAATGTAGTTTCTTCTGGTTTAAAATTACATTTTTATTAGTTCTTTTGGTAAGCCTTTAGAAAATTTTCTTGTCTGAGCACCGTGCTATTTTTGTATAAATCTGATGACACTGGTTGTTAATATAATAATTGTAAGTGAAGACATAATAACAGAAAAAAATTGATTTCATTGTCATATTCTTCAAATGTGTTTGTCAAATTTACATTTATTCATCATATACTGAAAACTAACAAACCTATTTTTTCTGGATAAGATACTCTTATTCTGTGGATAAAATTTATGAATGTGTGTCATGTATTCATGGCTTTTACACTAACAGGCCTGTTTGTGCAGATGTCTAAACATTGTTATAGCCTGTTTAAGTTCAAAGCTGTCAGTTTATGAAACCTGGAACGTGTTCTACAAATGTAAATATGCCTTTCTAAGAATTTTATTCCACATTGATCTGTGTTTTGTGCTAAATAGTATGTAAGTTTTTGGTGTAAAACAAAGAAATATTTTCAATAGGTAACAAGTTTAGCAAATAGTGGGATTTCTTGCATTAAAATATTATTTTGAATTTCTGGAGGAACAACTACATTCTAGGAGGGTAATTGCGTAATAATGGTTGTGGTATTACCCGTTCCATTGTCTGATTCACTTTTACTGCTGTTACATATTATTGAACTCAAAATATTTTATAACTTGACTACTATCTGGTAAGTTAGCATCTGAATAAAAATTATGTGGATAAAGATATATTCATTTTTGCCTTTTGTAATATTGGAAATTTCAGGCTCATTGAATGTGTCAATTAGACTTATTAATAACACATATTTACACGCGCATGCATGCACACACACACACACAAAACCTTTTTTAAATCAGAAATACTCAAAAAATTAATAAACAAAATAAGTGGACATTTACAGTTTGCAATAAAGGTAGCAGCTGTGTCAAATGAAGTCAGCAAGATTTTATCGTCAAATAAGTATTTCTAAAAGAAGAGGTAATACATTTTCCAAAACTTTAACAATTTTCAAATGCATTTTCCTGAAAGACATGTATTAAAAATCTTTCTGTTATAGAATGTTGTTTCCATATTAAAAGTAGTTTGTTAGAATCCTAATTAAATAGTATACAGCAGTTTGCTACACAATTTTTCATTGCTGCTGTTGAGGTGTAGTAACTCAACTTGTACTGGTTTTGGAGTTAATGTCAGTTAATAGTAAAAGATAAATTAATAATTTTACTAATTCTTTTATGCTTCTTCAGGAAGTTTGTTACAGTGAATCGATGAAATAGACTTATGTTTATTATGTGCGTGTTTAACTGGCGGTGATGTATATTCTAAAGACTAGTTAGTAGAATCCTAATCACATATGGATTAAAGATGGTGGTATTCCTTATCCACCTTTTATAAAGATATTATAATTAGATTGTAATTCCATTCTATGGAATAACCAATTCTGTTTTGATCTCTTACAAAATTTATTGAAGAAACAAAGTGACCTGATGAAATAAACTTAAATAATAAAATAAAGTAATATTACAATCGGGAAATTTTTTAAAATGAGTTTAAACATTTTCAAATGAAAACTAACTTTATTTAGTAGTTCTATATAGATAAAGTTGTAAAATTATAATGTTGCTTACCTTTAACAACATAATAATCGGATATATAATTAATTGATTTAATTCAAACAAGTAATTTATATATAGTAATATGGGTGAACAAGAATACTATTAATACCTATGTAATCTATAATTTTTCTTTTTGAGTAGAGAGTATAGGTAAAAAAAGTCTATAAAAATATTGAATTGGATATAATATGATGGTCAATGTATGATAAATGAAAAACATTACAATAATTAATTGAAATTTAATTATAAGCTTGCTAAACAATAATACTGTTGTTCATAAGAGACTTTGGTCCATCTATAATCATTGTATCTCACCTTAACCTCCATGTAATGGGTACACCCACATTTTACTAACAATTTTGGGAGTATTTGTACATCCATTATATGGGTGTGTACAGTTTTTGCTTTTGTTGTAACAAGAAAACTATTTTAAAGCCTAAATGTAATGTAAACTATTTTAAAGTAAATGTAACCTACTAAAATTGTTGTTTTTAAGTCAACTGTTAAATTGTTTAAGTGATACAAGAGATTTTCTCTGGGTTTCTTCAGTAAGGTTTATAGGTTTACATGAATATTTTTTCTGTTTTATACTTTTACCTTTGGAAAGGGAAATAGAAGTACAGTGATCATAATAAAAATTATGTTTTTCATGTTAAGTTAAAATCATAAAAATTATTTAGTTTAATATATGTATAGATAATAAATAATTATTTAAACATTTAGTATTAATAACATAGCAGTAGTTAAATATTGTATTAGTTAAAAGGTATTGTACTTGACTAAATATTGTGTATATTTTTTTGGAACTAATTACTGCTATAAGTTAGGAGCAACTATATTTGAAGTCTAAAGAGAAGTAACAATTTTTTTAAGCCAACAACGTTTATTTATACACAAACGTGCATTATAAATATTACAGGTCTAATAAAACTATACCCGGTGCATAATGAAACATCAAAGTTCTGTTGTTTTTTTCCATTACAGTGTGATAATAGGAGTTGGTATAAAGTTTTGGGTAACTATATTAATCTTTTGAGTTTGGATGGATGAAAGGTAGTAATGTATTTTTATAGATTTTATATTGCTACATTGAATTTTTATTATTCTAGTCAAGAGTGATTTATATATGATTTTTTCTTTTTATAGTTTATATTTATTATGTTTTTATTTGTTTTAATTTATCATCAAATGGTTCAACTCAGTTTATTATATTAAAAGTATTTTCTGAACACATAAGGCTTCAGGGATGTATGATAATGGGGTTAGGTAGGTAAAGGCCTCTTATTACTGTTGTAAAATTTAGAACTGAATGTTTGTTTTAAAACAGAATGAATATTCAGAAAGTTATCAGTTCTATGATTTTGTTGTCTCTAATAACAAAGTTTGAATTTTGTATTTAGAAATTTAGTAGTGTATATAGTCAACTGTTTAAAAACCTAAAATGCCACTGCATTAAAGCTTAGAGATTGATTTATTGTTACAATTTCAGCAACCAGTGTGTCCAAGATAGAACTTTTTATTTTAACCTTGAAAATCCATTTTAGTTTTGAATTGAGCAGCGTAAAAGTCAACAAACATGATTTTATGTAGGAAGACAGTAATTCAGTGAAATGCTTTTTTTCTTGCATTTTTCAGTATTATGTTTCATCCATCACTACATTGATTTTTTTTTATAACACTTGTTTTATGGTTACCATTCATTCATTCAATATGTATTCTCTTTCAGCTTTTATTTCTTTCTTGGTGCAAGAGAGTGTAATAAACCAAGCAGATTCCTTAAAAAAATAAAATTCAAATCCTCCTTGTTTCATTTATACACATAGATGCTAATATATAATATACTTATATACTAGCATCTCCATCGTGACTTCGTCCATGATGGATGGTTACTTGTATTTCCCTTCGCAAACCCCCTCCCTCACTGAGCTCATTAAACCCATTTTATATGAGTAATAATAATAAATAAAAATTAAACTCTGTTCAATAAACATATCAGTGTATTGTAATTTCTTCAGAGCAACAGTTTGGTCAGTATAAGACACACTAATTAGTTTTAGATTTCTAGTTGTGGCTTTGCTCACAAAATATATAATCAGAATTACTAATATAAATTACCTTCAAAATGTTGTCAAATCTTTTAAAGATTTATTCAATAGCAATAGCAAAAAACTGTAAAAATGTAAAAAAACAATTTGTTTTTTTACCCCTTAAAATATTAAATTCAAAAAACCTCAAAATGGTTTTTAGATATTTATCTGAACAGTATTAGCAAGCAAAAATCAAATGAATATCTCAAGTATAGTCGGAAATGGGGAAAATCTGCAATCATTGTTAGAAAAGTTTACCCTTTTTCACCCCTTTAGACTCAAAATTACAAAAATTTAAAAATTATTTTTTAGGTATTCATATGAAGATTACTCACACCAGTAATCAAGTTGATATCTTCATTTCTTACTGAGAAATTTAAAAAAAAAAATTGTAAATTTCATTGTTATGAAAGGGACACACGGAAAGTCAATGTTTGGTTAGGACATGGTGTTGGTCTGTTTTTTCATGGAGCTTTCTGTGGCTGGACACACATACCTTGACATGCTTGAGAACTTTGTTCAGATTCCTGCATGCTTTTGTTTCAAATAAGATAGTGCTTCGTCATACTTTCATCGATATGTTATGTTCTTGAACAACATTCTTCCTGGATGTTGGATCGGATGAGGAGGTTCCACTGCATGGCCATCTAGATCTCCAGATATCACTACTTTAGACCTTTTTTGCCTGGGGATTTATTGAAAGTTGTGTGTACCAAAGAGGAGTTCATGATTTGGATTATGCAAAACTGAGAACTGTTGAAACTGGTGATTAATGACACTGCAGATGCTCTTAAAAACCTGGCAAGAGTTAGTTTATTGTCTAGACGTCTGCCAAGCTACAAAAGGTGCACACATTGAACTTGACTAACCTACATTAAAACTTTGTGAGATGCTGTATTAATTAAAAAAACAGCTATTAAATTAAATTATATTAACTGACAATATAAGCTGTTACTTTTGGATAGCTTTAGCCCTGACACACTGTCTGTAGATAACATTAACTATTATGACCCAAACACACTCATATTATCGGTTCACTTGAAACTGATTATTTTATTACTTTTAGAGGTAAATGAAGATTGTATATAGAAGAAATAGAACTGGTAAAAACTATCAACATACCAACATACACAGTTTGCAGCAAAAAAATTTCACAGAGCAACACTGACAGTTTAAAAACCAAACTCGATTAACTGTGACACATTTCTATTTGTGTGATGATTGAATATCAATATTCCAATACATTAGCAGAATTGTATTTGAAGATAATATATTGCTATTATTATTCTTTTGTTACTAGGGCAAAGCAAAAGATATCTAAACCTTTAAAAAACTTAATTTGCTTATAATATACAACTAGATTAGATTGTTTTCTGTTGGCATATATTTTTTTATTATAATTCATGTTATATACAACAGCAGTTATTTTACTACAGTGGTCTCTGTAATGTTTTTCTTCTGATGATTAATGATTTTGTTTCAGAGAAGTCAATAATTCAACTCAGCAAAATGCAGATGATTCTGGTGATTGGAGCATTGAAAAGATTGATGGGGACAACCCTCCTACTGAAACTGGTGAACAGAAGTAAGTGATAAAACACAATTTTATGTGTTTGGAGTTAGTTCTTAAATTCTATAATTAGGTATTAAATATAGATTTTATTATATGGGTTACATTTTAATAAATAATTTTTTTATTTTAGTTTTCGGTCGCACAGTATCAGAATTTTATGCGATTTTTCCAGCCTATTGTAAAGCTTTTATAACTACATGCAGTAGAATGCAAATTAATCCGAACCCAGGTAATTTTTTGTTTACCTCATATGTTGTGGCTCCACTGCTGGACCACATCCATTCTTAAGTTGTCTGTGTAATGTCAGGTTATTGTTCTTTGGTTATTAAGCAATTTTCATGCTATAAATAGGGTTTTGTTAAAGTTTTATTCCATTTTTTTATTACAAAATAATCTTTTTGTATTTTTTGTTCTGTTTGTCGTGAATATATAATAATGTACATAACTCCAAAAAAGCATTCAAAAATTGTTTCTCTTTCTCAGAATGCTATTTTAAAATAATTTAAAGAAACTGATTCTTTTTCACCACAAAGGAAAGTCAAATGTGGCCATAAAAGAAAACTTGCTTTACAACATAGAATTGGCTATTGAGAAAAAGTAAATGTTATTCAAAGTTATCTGCTGTGGACTTGAATTGAGACTTAGCAGCTAGTGGAACAGATTTACATGTGACAACAGTTAGATGCTGACTTCTTATAGCTGGATGGAAAGCTCATCAGCCAGTTAAAAACAGATTTTAACACCAGCAATGTGCAAATAACATTCTTGTGGGCCAAAGCATATACTAACTGGACCAAAGAACACTTGTAAAATGTTGTTTTCTGACAATTACATTTTTTGTTCAGGGGCAAATGATTCCATACGTTAAAAAAATATCAGATGAAAATACATCACCAGCTCATATCAAACAATCAGTTAAACAACCCCAGAAAAAAATGTTTTTGGGCTGTCTCACATTTGAAGGCACTTGTTCATTGTTTCCAGTAGATGGTATATTGAAAAATGATAGATCAAGAATCTGAAGGAAATGGTTGTTACAAATTCCTACAAGGCAGTGGAGGGTGCGATAAAGATTTGGTGCAATGTTATACTGCCAAAAATGTGGAAAAAGTTTTGAAGATGAAACATTAAGTGCTCCGCTGGCCAGGCAACTCCCTAGACTTAAACTCAATTAAAAATCATTAGGTAATAGTCAAAAAATGACTCAAAACTGAATTATACCACAAAAATTGACATCATTAAAGCAATATTGGTATGGTTTCATGAAGTAATAAAAAAGTACTACACTTCTTGAATCGATGCCAAATCGTTTATGTGAAGTTAAGAATAAGGAAGACATATTAATTATAAGATATTCACAAATTATAAAGGTATGTTTTTTTTCTAAATAAAGTTGCTTTTTATTAAATAACACCTATGTTTGGATTAATTTGTATGCTGCTGTATATATTTTTTAATACTTCTTTATTAAACTTAATCTTAGGAATTACACTTTTCTCTAAGTATCCTTAAAGAGGTGAAAATTTACACCTACTTGAAAATATGATCCTTGTGACTCGACACACTCTGCTCAGCTCCCCTTTCTTGTTCAAAACATTTCTTGAAGTTATATTGTTGAATGATTTTAAGCTCTTATCTTAGTGTTTTTCATAGTTTTCTCTGCTTTCATATTTTAAGCATTTAAATGATTTTTTCAGGTCAAGTAAGCTACCAGAAACGTCTGGGGGTTCATATCTAGAGGTAATTTGCCCAGTGAATCTGGAGAATTTATTATTTAATTGAAAAGTTTTTCTCCAGATTTGATGAATGGATGAGAGATGATATCATAATGAAGTTTGTAACATAGTTACCACAGGTGTGGTCTTTGTATTAAATAAAATACAAAGAGAATGGAGAACTTAGTTTAACATATTGGAAGCACAATATCAACTTCACAATTAACACAAAATTTAGAATATAGCTGTGTGTGTGTTTTAATGCATAGTACATGTTAAGGTGTGAATTTGAAGTCTACACTTGCTGTACAGAGGATCAATAAATGATTCTTTTATTTACTCTTAATTAATATAAATAGTCACTTATTTAAGCTACTCTTAATTAATGTTTCCATTTCTCAAATTTTATTTTACATATCTAGACTTCTGGATAGCTTTCTGTCCATTGTTTGTAGACAGATTATTGCAAGTCTTTTTTTATTCTAAAGACAGGTTTTATACAGTTAAGTTTAATTTGAAATAATAGTACATCATTTAAAAAAAAAAAAAAACAGTAATTGAAACAATGATTTATGAATTTATTTGTGTATCTTATGTTAATCTGTGGTATAGGAAAATTGGTATAATGTGTACTGGCACGTCTAGATATATTTTCGTAATAAGGTAATGGACATGAAATAATATTTTATTTTAAAATTAGTATAACTTTGTATAAAATTATGGTGCATGGAAAGAAAAATATTCATTTAGAAAAATTTACAAATGAAAATATGCAAAACATTTCTGCAACAAGAACTCGTATAATACTATAAAAAATGTTTGATGTGTTTTGCCTCTATTGTTTAAGCTAAATAAGTCACATTTACCAATTAAACATATACAATTAGAGATTTATGAATTTTTAATAATTGCTTTCACCCCATTTATACAGAAAAAGTTCTGAAATGTTACCTTAGATTAAAAAGATAGTATTATCAGTTGATAAGAGATGATATTTGCAATATTCCAAAATTAATCTTACTTTTAAACATTGGCAAGTGAATAATTTATTGCAGAAGTAAATATTTTAAATATTATACCATAGGGATAGCAGAATTGTATGCCTTTGTGTTTACTTGCCTTGCACATTGCTTCTGTTTTGAAAAATATGTATCTGTACATCTGTTTACTTTTGAATATAAGAACACGTGAAACTTGTGATTTTTTTATAAGAATTAATGAGATGTATTATATAAATAGTTTCGACCTAAATTAAATCTCCATTTTTATAATGGAACAATTAAAAAAAAAAATTAAGTAGGACAAATGATACTTTTCTCTTAAGGGTGGTGGGGATGTCCTGTGTTAATACTAAAGTACCAAACAGATTTTTGTGAAATATAATTTACTTTCAATAGCTCTGATTTCAAAAGAAATTAAAAATAAATAGAAACTGTAAAGCCTCACTAATTATGACTTTTACCTCAACTTTATTATTTAATAGTTTTTGAACAGTAGGTCTTACATTATACGTAATTCTTACTAATTTCTATGTTGTAAAATCTTGTATTGTTTTAAACAATTTTTATTTTTTAGCATTTAGTAATTCTTGTCTGTGCTTTGTGATATCAGAATGTTCATGAACTGTACTTGCAGTGACAATATTATACAGGATGCTGGAATTCATTACTCAGGTCTATCAGTTTGCCAAATGGGATTGAATTGTGTACACATGCTCAATTTAGAGATACAATTTTATAACATTGTGTTATTACTCTTCTTTGTAGTGGCCAATGATTTTGAACATTAGTCCTCCACAAAATTTTTGTGAAACTGGGTAAATTGGCTTTCTGATTGCTCATGAGTTTTTTTTAAGGAAGATTCATTCATATTGAATGCAGGATTTTGTGTGGTGTGCTTGTTTCAAGGTCTGCAGTATGTCGCTTGAAGGTAATCAATCTAGGTGACCTTCCACAACCAGAACACCAGAAAATGTGGAGAAAACTCAAAACATCTTCCACAAATATCAACACAGAATAACCCACAAATTGTGTGACATAGTTGGGATTTATTGTGGAATCTGCCAAGATAGTTAACAGAAAATTAAAACATGCATTGTGTTACTGTAAAGTTTGTTCCTCAGCTCTTGTCACTTTACAAAAGCAACAGTGTGTTGACGTATGTCATGAGTCTTTTGACATGGCTATCTCTAATAACTACAGATAAAAGTTGGGTTTACAGCTATGATTCGGAGGTAAAAGAATGGTTTCTAAGACCAAAGAGCAATGTTAGGCCAGAAGTCAACAGTTCTTGTCAAAGGAATTGTTCACAAAGATGTTTTTCCTGCTTATGTTACGGTGAATTCTGGCAATTTTGATGTTTTGAGGTGCTTAAGATTAGTGGGGAGAAAAAGTCCTGAATTGAGGATAAAATAAAATTGGTTATTGAACCATGACAGTGCACCCACTTGCTCTTCCATCAAAAAGATGAAGTTTTTTGAGGAAGAACTGTACAGTAGTCTTCTCACACCTTCCACTATATCCAGATCTAGTTCCCTGTGACTTGTGATATGTTTACAAAGTAAAATTGAAATTGAAAGGCCCCCCCCATTTTTTAATATCTTAGAAAACGTCTGAAAAAGTCTCTTACTGGTGGATTTTGCTCTGATCTTCTCGAGGCATAGAAGAAATGTGGTTAAATCAATGTGTATACTTACAAGGCATGTATTTTGAAGGGGACAGCAGATATTTGTGTATAAAAAAAAAGTGTTCACAAAATTTATTTTTAAGGCTTAGTCTGGGTCTAGTAGTGGATGCGTTTTTCCAAATCAGCTGATTTTGAAGTTGAGAGTTCCAGCATTCAAGTCCTAGTAAAGGCAGTTACTTTTATACAAATTTAAATACTAGATTGTGGATACCGGTGTTCTTTGGTGGTTGGGTTTCAATTAACCACTCATCTCAGGAATGATCAAACTGAGACTGTACAAGACTACACTTCAATTACACTCGTACATATCATCCTCATTCATCCTCTGAAGTAATACCTGAACGGTAATTTCCGGAGGTTAAATAGGAAAAAAAAGCTTAGTCTGGGAAATTTTCCATTCCTCATTATTGTATAATGTTCACTTAAAGTAATGTATATCATATTCTAATTGTATTAATTAATTTTTTTTTTTGTTTTATGGCCATCATGGGACCACTTTAGTCAGTTATAAGGAGGATTTTTAGTCCTATTTTTCCAATATTTCTTCATCGTTACAGACCGTTCCTGCCTTTCCCTCTCTGAAATCACCTTCCCTTCCTGTTTAGTTATTCTTGGTTGTAATATACTTTGTTTCTTTTTCAGTTTCTTAATTTCATTTGTTTTTGTCTTAAATATTTTATTGTTATTTCAAGTTCTTTCAAACCTTCCTTAATTTCCATGATCCATTTTATGTTATATTTACTATCTTAGAGTTTTTCTATAATTCATCTTACCAATCTCTTCCCAGGTGTTCAGATTTTAAGTGTCCTAAGAATGAAATACTTTTTTTCTCATCGTACTGGTTATAGGTTCTAATTCTTTATATTCTGCTTCATTGGAGAGAATTCTCCATTGTCTTATCTTTCTGATATTTTTTTATTAATGCATGTTTGTGTGATCCTTCTCTCAATTTCCAGGATTCTGTCTATTGTCACTAAGAGTTGTTTTAAAGAGAGTTTCACTTTCATTTGCTATATTTCAGTTGGATCACAGTTTTGTAACTATGGAGAGATGTTTTTTATTGTACATGTTTTTGGTGAGTTTTTGTGTGTTAGTTTTGACTGTTGTTTTTGTGTAGGTTTTTCATCTAAATTGTAAGTGATAATTTCAACTAAATATTTAAGCTATTGACAATTTTTATTTTCTGGTCATCTATTGTGGTTTTATTTGCCAATGGGGGGTTGGTTAGCAATATTTCTTTTTCAAAGGATATTCTCTGCCAATATTTTGCGCTATATTTTATAACATTTTATCTGTTTTTTTTTTTATTCTTGGAGATTGTTTGCTAGCAAAGCAAGGTCGTCTCAAATCCTAGACAGTTAAGATTTAGGTTTTCTTCTGTCATTCCTGTTTTGGCATTCTCTGGATTTTCTTGTACCACACCATTAATAAATTCTAAGGCGCAGTTGAATTGAAAAGAAAAAATTCCACCCCCCCTGCCGTAATCCGGTTTTTTATGGGAAATGGCTTAGAGAGTTCTTTAAATTTAAATTTTGTGTTCTTTAATGTTAATTTTATCATTCTAATTAATTTTGGATGTAGGCTGAAATTTCTCAGAATTTTTAACATTGATGGTCTATGAATGCAATTGTACACTTTCCTAAAATATATGAAGGTTATTTATTGCTGAAGATTTATTTAATTTTTTATAATAAGCCATTAGTAATTTCAACAGGATAATTTGTTCTGGGAAATTTCTCCAGGGTCTAAAACCCCCTTGATATTCTCCCAAATCATCTCCAAATCGATTTTTAATTCTATTATAAATTATTCTAGAGAGTATTTTATAAGTACAATCTAAGAGCAAGATCCCTCTGTAATTATCTGGATTGCTTTTTTCATATTTTTTGTGAAGTGGATGGATGACAGAAGTTATCCAATGATCCGGGAATTTTTCCATTAACTAAATTCTGGTTAATGCCAGGCGCAGAGAGGTTTGAACTGTGTCATCCAGTGTATTTCCTCATTTCTGTGAAAACTCCTCATTTCTTTCTTCATGACCCTCATGCCCAGTATTCCGTTGTAAATTTTGTAACCTTGTGATTTGAACAGTTCTTTGCTCATATTTCTCATTTCTTGTAAGCCAGCGATGAGGATTTTTTGACAATCTAATTGTTTGGTGAAGCTTTTTAATTTTCTGACGGTGATGTAATTTTTTGTTTTGTTTTAATTTTCTGTTGTGTTGTGGGTGATTCCAGGCACTCCCATCTGCCATTAACTTTCAGGTAGCTGCCCATCGAATCTGATGCAGCCTTTTCCCATTCTGTTTGTGGGCAGGACGGTGGAATTATTTTTCTAAAAGCCCTTTCCATGATTGACTTTCGAAGGTAGTCGGCCTTGAATAGAGCACACTCTTGGGTTACAATTCCTGCTGTTAGTCAGATAGTCAGAGGATTTCTAATTTAGTTAACTGCTTAGAAATCTTCAATTTTCCAGGGGCTATCCAGCCAAAGCACGTGGAGGCACGAATCAAAGATTAAGGTTAAGATATAAAGTTTGCAGGAAGGTTATTTTCAGTTCTGGAATCAATTTAATCCATTTTATTAATTTATTATTTAGTTTTAAATAATAGAAGTTTAAATATAAGTAGTTTTAATCACTGTACATTAAATAACCGTTTCGGTTGATCAATCATGCTGATGAAAAAAAACTAGCCACTTCTATAGATGGGGAAATAAGTTGTAGAAATTTATGGAGGTGATTATGAAAAATCAACATTCATTCATGATATTAAAAAAAGAAGGGAAATGTCCAAGAACATAATGAAAATTCTAAATTAAGTATTAAAAAAAAAATCTGTAATTGTTAATCATCCTAATTAGGAACAATGATTTTAGTTATTCTTGCTTTGTATTAACTAAAATAAATCAAGAGATAATAAAAAAAAAACATTTAAAATATTGTATGTATTTGATAGGTTAAATTAAATAAAAAAATACTAGCACAGCAATTTTAATTAAATTTTTTTGGAATTAATACTGGTTTAGTTTCTTTCTTAAAGATTGTTGAATAATTAATGCTTTCATATGCTTGAACCTTTTGTACTTGAATTGAAAATATTTTATCAGCTGTCAGTCTCCATGGAAGGACAAAAGAAATAATTTTGTTTAGAATACTGTTTAATTAAGAATTTAATTTCAGTAATCATACTGGTCTTGGTCTAAATTTTAGTATAATTTTTTAAATAACAGCAAACAGACTGTCTTAATATAAGTATAAGTAATAGGATATGCTGTAACTGAACTTTATTAATATTGTTTTATGAATTTTCAGTGTTTGCTGAGCACAAGTTATCTTGTTTTTAAGACCTTTTAAAGGAATTACTATCATTTATATTTCCATTGTTTTAATCCCCACACCAATTTTTTTTTAACTTTATTGCATTTCTCTTTACTTGAAAGATTAACTACTTATATATTTGTTATAGGGATAGTGAACCGGTTGGCACAAGTACTGAAAATGAAGAAACAGCTCCTCATGTTGAAGAAGAACAGAAGGAAATGACTCTTGATGAATACAGAGCACTAAAAGGAACTAGACAAAAACCACAGTATAATATCCGTAAGGCTGGTGAAGGAGAAGATCCATCTCAATGGAAAAAGATGTATGCACTTCAAAAGAAAAAGGAGGGAGATGAAGAAGAGGAAGAAGAAGAGGTATGAATTAAAAAAAAAATTAATGGTATCCATCATATTGGTTAATAGTTTTATGTGGGGTGACTTATCAGATTATATCCTACTTTTAAAGATAGAGGAGTAATTGTTGAGAAAAAACCAATACTTTCAAGACATGTACTGTTTGCTGTTACAAGAGATCAAATTTAAATGTGTAATTTTTAATTTCTGCCATAATGTATTTTACTTTGCTGGCATTTTTATTGGTATAGGACACTTGGCTACATGTTATATAGACATGAGACATAACATTGAAATCTTTATTTTGAAGTGGCAAGGTAGAATTATCCTTATTAGAATTGAATTATTTTATTGAAAGGTGACATTCCATAAATATTTTAAAGTTTAACAAAGAAATACATTGTTACATTTTCATAAATTAATTACTCTAAATTTATGAGATACCATTTTCATGGTAGTAATTGATTACACTCTTGCTGATAAATTTGAAGATTTATTAATAAAACTATTGTTTTACTCACTTCATAACAGCAGTAAAGTGATTGAAGATAATCTGAATTGATTTTCAAGTTTTTTTGTGTTAATTTGCAACTCCATGTCAAACACAGAAAAGTAATTGTAAAAATACGGCCTAAAACTGCCTAATATCTCATTTTTTCTCTGTCTGCCTAATTTAGAATCTTTGAAACATCTTTTCAGTTATTTCAGACAGAATGTTAAAAATGAAAAAAAAACTGGTATGTGGAAATTATAAATTTAAATTCATTATTACATTTTTTATAAAACATTTTTCTTTACATATTTTTTACTATGTTCTTTTCTTAAACTTGATTTCTTTACAAAATTCCAGATATGAAGCAAACTTTTTTCAGCAATATGTCAACTAAAATATCTTCTCCTATATGTTTAATGTATGGGAAGTACTTTACCTTTGAACAAGTTATGTAGGTCGTTCAGAAAGTAAGAACACTTGCGCATTGCATGTGCGCAGCTTCACTCACAATGGGTCAAGGCCAGCTGGTCTCAATTGTTTTGCTAGCGTTGTATGAAATTTTGTAGCTGTACTCTGACATGGAATGATTTTGCAGATGTCTATAATGAATAAAAAAATTGAAAATCCCGCTGACTGAGATATGATCAATCATAGTTTTTTGAATGTCCAAGGTATTTGTGCTGTAGAAATTTATCATCAGATAACTGTCATATTTGGTGATATTATAATGAATGAAGGAAATATAAGGAAATAGCGTCGTTTATTTACGCCAGGGAGAACATCTATTCATGACTAGGAATGGTCAGGATGCCCTATTCTCAATACTGAACAGCTAAAAGAGCAGATCAACAGAAATGTTGCAGAGAACCAGTGTTCCACATAGATAAATTTAGTGAAATTTCTTGTATGTTAACGGTCTCTGTAATATAAAAGTGATGACAGCTGTTCATGAGTGGCTTAAGGGACTGGCACCTGACTTCTTTGACAACAGCATATGAAAACAAATACCACAATTTGACAAAGGCTTGAACTTAGGAGATGATTATGTGGAATAATAGCTTAAAAAAAGTAAGATTATGATGCATATATTATAGTTGAAAAAAATACAATAAATTTTTTAAAAAACAAAACTGTTTTTACTTTCTGCATGACCCTCATAGATTATTTATTACTTCTTCATTAGTTTTGATAACTGGTGAAAGCGTTACTTGTTGATTATTTCTAAAATAATGCACGTTGTACTTTTTTTTTCTGGCGGGCAGGAAGTAGAACATTAATACTGCACTAGATATATTAAGGTTGTAAATATTATGTAGCTCACAAAAAAATGTGCAATGAAAACTTCTCTGTTTTTGTTCCCATACTTAGTTCTTTAATTTTATGCACAATTGAAAAAACTCGTCTTATGCCATAGTCTTTCTTAGCATCCTAATGCGTATCATATAATAAATCATTTTTTTTCTGTTTTTCACATTTCATTTGGTAGTTTTCTATTTCTTGCTGGTAACATCTTTCCTTTACTTACTGTTGAACACTGAAATGTTTGATTTTTTTTGTAAATGGATTAATTTAATTATTAACTATATCCTTAATCCTATAACAAGCTACATGTGTATCCAAAGTTGGTTTTGCAACTGACCAAAGCCCCAAGAAGCAACCAATTATGTAATATGATCAAGTGACTTTGACTACAAGTACTTTCAGTACTTGAGTTATGAGTACAGCCAGTTTATGAATTTAGTTGAAAATAGTGATATATATACATATAAAGATAAGACTTGTGGAAGTTTGGCTTTAAATGTAATATTTTGTTGTGTTATACAACAAAATTTTATTAGTAAGTAAAGTACTGCTTGAAGACTATTATTCAGTTTAATTCTTTATATTATTTACCTCCATTGAGGAATCTATTTGTTTTTCTTGTCCTTTTAAAATGATATTCATGATATTTTTTTGCACTGAAAGAGAAAGCATTATATCTTGATATACATTTTCACAAATTCTTTTTATATAAATCTTACCCTAATATTAATTCTCTATACTAATTTAGTTATCTACCAGTCTTCTACTTGTAGGTTTTAAATCATGTTTAATATTAACATGTAGAATAATGACTTAGGTTTATTTGATAAGATTTTGCATAAAAGTTTGATTAAGAATAAAAATTGAATATGTTGCAGTATGAGTAAAAAAAAAAACCATTATAAAAAAATAAAATGAGGTTTGAATGATGTCATACAATAATGCCCTAGAAAAGTGCTTCAACATCAGGCTGCTCAAGAGGTATAGAACAAATCCTGTGTAGTCTCTTAACGGTTCTGCATGGAAGCATAAATTAATATATGCATATATGTTTGTCACAATACAAAATATGTAGTAATGTTTTAAAGATACCATTCTTTGTTTTTTTTGATGAGAAAGTGAACAAAATGTTTATACCATTAGAAAGAACAAGAAAAAACTACCATGTCAAAAGTTAAATTTTTTGCATCTCAGATTTGTGATGCAATAGACAGGGATTGTTATATGCGTAAGTCTGTTAATAATGTGCTTAAGTCTCTTACTATTTATATTTTTTGTAAAGTTTCAAGGTTTACCTTAAATTTGGCATGGCATGAGAAAACATTGTACGATGTCTTCAGAAAATAACCAAAATTTATTTTTTTAATCTTTAATGTTCTTTCATCAAAGTTAAATTTTAGTTTTGGAAATAAGAAAAAATCGCAAGGAGCCAGGTGTGGCAAGTAGGAAGGCTGAATGAAGGAGGACAGGACTGTCATTTGATTTTTGGCACACAACTGACTGTGCGGGTGCATTGTCATGGTGAAGGAACCATGAATTGTCTCGCCACAACTCTGGTCTCTTTTTGCGGATTTTTTCACATAACTGTTGTAAAAAACCCTGATAGTTTTCAGCTCATTGTTTTGCCTTGAGGCAAGAATTCAAAATGCACAATTCCATTAAAATTGAAAAAACAGAGAACATCACTTTGACATTGGATCGAGACTGACATGCTTTCGGGGCATGGAGATCCTTTGCCAATCCATTGTGTTGAACTTTTATCTCAATGTCGTAATCGTAAACCCATCTTTCATCTTTTGTTATCCTTTGCGTGAATGGGGTCATTCCATGTTAAATCAACAACGCCTACAACCTGACCAACTGGGATTTTCATGAAATTTGATATGAATTAACTGCTGATAGAGTTATGATAATATATTGAATTTCAAGTCTCTACCTTAAAAAACAGTTTTTTTAGTGCTCTTCAAATTTGCTGGACAATGGCAAATTTTGACTTAAAGCAGTAGTGTTAACGCAGCATAACTTTGTTATTTATTAAGTTAGAATAATAACCTTGGTCTCATTTTAAAGCTTATTTGTTGATGCTCTTTCATATGATACACAAATCTATGTTTACAAACATTTTTATTTTAAGTTCACCACCTTTGACCTTGAATTTCAGTAAAAAACATCTTCAATTTTTTAATAAATGTTATTCGTCATTATACTATGAAGCAATTGAGAAAATTTGAAACTGGGACTGCTTTGTAGTCCCAGTATAAAAAAAATAAAATGTGTACCAATGTTTTAGCAAAACTTCCTTTTTTAAAAATTTCTAAATAGTTTTATAACAAGACTGCAGTGAATATTAATTAAGTAAAAATGAAGTTGAAAATCATTACACTTATGCTTAAAAGTGAAATTAAGTTAATAATTTTAAGTAAAACAAGAAATTCCATCCAATTAAATGATCTAAAAAACTCAAGTGTTAAATATAATTATGTATAAAATATAATCCTCAATACTCACTTCTAATACAAGAAGCTACAATAATAGGAATAATAATTGTACGACTATTTAAAATATAATAATGCATGTCATTAAATAAGTGCAGTTATGTCATTTACAGTTTGGACATTTTGACTGTCTTAAAATCTTACACAATATTCAAAAAGTAAGGCAAATAAATAAAAATTTCAAATTAAAATTTTATACATTCTTAATTAACTGTTTCATTCTAGTAGCTGTTATTTTAAATAAATACTTTAATTTGTATTAATTTTAACAATAGCCTTTATAAAATTCATCAATAGCACTTTTATATTGATTATTGCTAATCTATTGATTAATTTTTCAAAGTAATGTTTCTGAATAAATTTTTTTTTATAATAATGATTTAATAAATGTAATCTAATATTTTCATTGGCTTTCAAGTATTGCTACTTAAAAATTATACCAATTACATTAATATTAAGTTAAATTTTAAAAGAGTTTTTATGTGCTTATTTGAAATACCTGATTATTTCGCTGTCAGTTTTTCATATGCCTGAGTAGCTTCCTTTTCAGATAATGTTTATGTACATTCAGTAGCAGTTTTCAGATTAACTTAGTTCTTCCTATTGAGATAATATTAGAATATCACTGTGTGCTTAAAATATAAGGAGATGGACCTTGAGGATGAAGAAAACTTACTTCACTTTTTGTCGATTCATTTGTAGATAATACACAAGCGAACCACCAAGCACCACTATAAATGCACATGACCAAAACCTTTTTTATATCAGAAATTTTTGGAAAACCAACTTCTGTTTTATGCAAAACTTTGTTGTTCATATTCTTCATTTTCAGAAATTTTTATTTTAAGATATCCTTTCCTGACTGGTAAAAAGCATGTGTGGAACTTTTGAGTACCTGGAATCATCACCACTTGTGCTAAACCAGGTGCTAAATACTTTTCTTCTTTCTGGTATTCTTCACTTAAAACAAATATGAAATTCATATTTTAATATTTGACTGAGCCCAATCATAAAGCTGAGCAACTGTTGTTATTTGATCTTGGTGTGGGCATTGTAAACTTGCTTTTGATGTTAATCTTTTAAGAGTACCACCAAGATCATCACATGCACTCTTGTTATGTGATACGGCAAAGAAGTGGCATTCCGCCTCAACACCAAATTCATATGATACGTTAAATTCACAAAATTTTTAAGATTTTTATATTGTGCTGTATTACTTTTTTTTAAAAAATAAATTAGTTTTTTTCTGAAAAAGGTGAACTGATACTGTGGTATGCTTAAGGCAGTCAGACATAACAACTAGATTATCATTTAAAGTGTCTGAAAATTCTTGGCTTTTAAAATAATTAGCGAAAGGATGAATTGTAGCCTGTTGATTGTTCCATTGAAACCCTTTGGCTTCATCTTGTAGCACAAATGAATAATTTTCAGCAAAGTCACATAAAGGGATAGAGATTCCCGATCCAATTACAGTTTTTAAAATTTTAAGAAGTTTGACTGCTGAGAAGCAATGAATGATGGTGAACCATAATTGATAATTTCTCAATAAAATCTGTGTTCTTCTCTACTGTTTCTAAACTTGAACGACCAGTTGATATCCATTTCCTAAAAGCTATTTTGTCTGCAAAATTTTCAACAAATATTGAATCTAAGATGTTTTTAAAATTGTCAGAATCTGGGTGATTCTTACACTCACCAACATAACAGATTTCTTGAAGTGGATTACAAATAATTTGTTCCACACAGTGTTTATAAGAAGTGAAATGATTGCTGCATTCTTTGATGAAATAATTTAATTTATATCCTTCAAATATGAGTTTCACATTCTGATGGATAACATATATACTATGAGTTCCACTGCCACCTGCTAAAACACAACTTTTAGGACATAAAGCAACAAAGGTAGAAAAACCAATTTTAATGCCTGTATGAGTTTCTTTAAACTGTTGATGTATCTCTTTTAGATTAGTCAGTACTAGTCTTTTTTGAAGTTGAATGTTTTCAAGGTGATTTGATTGTGACTGTCTTTTTTGCCTAGCATTACACGACTTGCATCATCATCTGATTTATAAAATGCCTGAATACATCAAACTATATTTTGCTCCAGACATTTTCCAGGTTTAGGGTTTGGTGATGACAGAATTCCTTGTTCTTTAACTAGTGTTTAGTCTGTCATAGCATGCAATTGGTAGTTTCTGCACCTTGCACTTTTTTGTTGCTCCAACTTCATGGAAGAAGAGTAAGAATTGTTATTATAAGACTTCTATCCATGTACAATTAAATTTTTCTTTCAACTACCAAGATTTTGCTATCAGGTTCTGCTTGAGATGAAGTCTCAGAGTTTTTACTAGCTACATGGAATGCTTTTCGCTCATTGTTGATTCAATTTTTGCAATTATTTTGGGATGATATGTTTTCTGTTGCAATCTTTTAGATTTTACAGGCGATTCCCCAATACTCACTAGACTCATTGAGCCTGTCTAATGCACAATTTATTTCATCATGAAGGGCTTGTTCACCATATTCTGCTTCTTCTGAAGATTTATGACCAATTGAGGCAAGTTTTTTCTGACTATCACAAATTATCCATCACTTTTCAAACTTAGATTTTTTTCTGTCATCTGTGGTAACACTTTTATTAAATTCTTAGTAACATTATTATGACGTGTTTCTTGAAATGTATTACAACATTTATTATTGTAAAAAGTTGTCATACTTCAAAAGATACCTAACTATAAAAAAACTATAAGTAACTACACCAGCACTTAGCAATCAATAAACGAACACTGAATGTCTTGACTTTAGGGCAGGCATATTTATGCAGTGCTCACGCTTTCTTACATAATGTTGTTCTACAGATAAATTATTTAAATAAATCTGATATTTTAGGTCAGTTTAATATTGTTTATACTAAAATACTGGACAAAGACTATGACTAAACTGATAATATAGTAAGCTTCAATACATTTTGTCTTTCAGTTTGTATTAATTACCCTGAGACATCGCATTGCATCATTTTTGTTCATTTGATTGAGTTGAGATATACTATTTCTTTATTGGTAGATAAAAAAATGAGCAACATATCAGCTTCTTTTTGCAAGACATTTTATTTGATTTTGCAAGTTCAGCCAACAAAAATTTAAGTATTTACCACCTCAAAACCCCACAAAAAAGATTTTTTTTATTAAAACATTGATATACATTTTATTTTTTTCATCTTCATCCCTATGCAGTCCCTTTCAAATTTGCACAGTTATTTTATAATGTAATGATGAATAAAATATATTTTTCATAAAAAAATTACACCTGTTTTTCTGAAATTCAAGGTCAAAAGTCAAAGGCAGTGACCTTGAAATAAAGATTTATGTAAGTATAGGCTTGTATGTATGTCATATGAAAGAGCATCAAGTAGGTTTTAAAATAAATTCAAGTTTTTCTTTCTACCATTATAAATAACAAAATTATGCCGACCTAACACTATTGCTGCAAGTCAAAATTTGCCATTTTCCAGCAACTTTGAAGAGCTCTAAAAACAAAACTGTTAATGATGGTGGTCTGAAATTCAGTGTTTTCTTGTAACTATACCAAATTTCATGAAAATCCCAGTCGGTTGGGTTGTGAATGGCTATCCACCTTGTTGATTTGACACAGAATGACCCGAATGTTTCATCATCATTGGCTTGTTCAAGAAGTTGCTGACAAACATCCACTCGATGTTCTTTCTGCTGCTCGGTCATCAAATGAGGAACAAACTTGATGCTTGTTCAATTTTTCAGTCAAAGTGCCATTATCCAATTGAGCTGCTAACCTCTTCTGCAAGTTTTTGACATCAATCTGTGATTTTTTCACACCAGATCATTGATTTTCTAAACGCGGGTGTCGTCAGTTGAAATCAAAGGCCTTCTGGTCAAGGGTCATCTTCAATTGAGTGACTACCACTTTTAAATAGTGAGAATCATTTGTAACATTGTGTATAACCCAGAGCATCATCTCTGTAAGCTTGATTCAAAATTTTACATTGTATCGTTGCTCCTGAAAATCGCACATTACAAAAATTGCTACTAACACTTAAACAAGTTGCACTGAAATATCAATTACCGGAAAACTGAACAAGATATCAACAATCCAAGAACATGTTATAGAGGTTGTTATGCGGAACAAAATGCTGCCAACCGCACATCACTAAATATATCTGTTTGTGCGTAATTAAAAATGTTCAGTTATTTTTTGAACAGACCTTGTATTCACTAAGCCTAAGCTGTATGTTCATAAATAAACCTCTATGACTCATTAACAACTCACATGTCATGGTTAATTATTTCTTCCACAGTTTTTCTTCCCATTATATTGTAATTTATGTAGCAGTTTTTTGTGTTTGAAGCAAAATTTGTATTAAGAAAATAATAAATTCTTCAAAGTGAACATTTTTTCGAACATACATTAGCATTGAAACAACCTTTCTGAGTGATGGCTCAACATAAATTAACCCAAGTCAGCTGCCTGTGCTCAAATAAAAACAATATAAGATATCAGACACATTTGACATTTCATCTATCTCTTTGCAAAGTTCAGTATGACACATTAACAAGTCATTAGTGCTCAGCGAATTTAGTTGAAAAATCAGTATCATGTGTATTACACTTTATTGAAAAGATTGGTACATCTAAAATAAAATGTGATATTAAATAAAACTAACAAGCATCAGTTACAAAATTCAGTACTAGATCAATCTGCTCCACAAACTTGAAAAAAAAATTAAATGTTATTTAGAATGCCCACCAATACGAATGTTTGTGTACAATTGTTCATTTTGAATACAAATGTTTTTAGAGTGAAGCTTAATGGTTAATATATATTATGTATATGCTCCCAGGAGAGTATTTTGTGTGCTTGTTGTAGTGGTTTTCAAAACCACTGATTTTAACAGACTTATTCACCAGGCTTAAAAGTAATTTTTAAAAATTGAATTACCAATTTTCTTATTTTATAGTGACTAAGTTTTGAATGAATGTAGTTTGCCTTTCATTAACTAGAACAATAGATTTCTTGCTAAAACATTTGAAATATTTTCTTCTACATCCAATTTAAATGGATTATAAGAATGACTCAACTGAGGTAAGAAGTGTGCTACTAAAAATACATGTGCTTATAAGTTAGTGAAAGCACCTCTTTTTACTTGTGGGCTTTTCTGTTTGTGCAAGAGAGTGATTTATTGTTTCTATACTGTTAATATATTAGATTGTATATTTATTACTTTAACTTATTTCAGGAATATGACAGTTCAGATTATCCACAACGTGTTGGCCGTCAAAAACGTGTGCTTGGTATCGAAATCAATTTTGCAGATAATGTTCGTGCTGGAGGTCGTGGAAGAGGTGGACGAGGTATAGGACGTGGTGGGCCAAGAGGAGGATCAGTGAGGACTGGAAATATGTCTTCAGGAATGACAGACAGAGGCCAAGGATCAGGAGTCAGTATTTTTTGAGTTGTTCATAAAAATAAATTGTTATTGTTGACTGATCGTTCTAAAAATTTGATTAATTATATGTAAAAAAAAAGTTACACCTTGTCAAAAATAGAAATTTATATTTTATTTATTGCTTTTCTTTAGGTAGTTATAAAAAGTTTTTTTTTTTTTACAGTATAAAAACTAAGCTCTTTGAAGTATGTGCTAGTAAAAGAATTTGGTATTATAAAAATAAATAACAAAGAATAAAACAATAGTACACTGAAAAAGGGCCGTGTCTCATTTCACAGTTGCAAGAAGTTTATGTTTATTGTTCACTCCGTGAATACAATTTTCTGTAATACTTAGCATACATGCAGGGTTCATATCAAACTTATGGAAATATCAAATTATTAAAGACTTAATAATTTGAATTTAATTGTCATAATGTTATTTTAATTTTGGTGTTTGATAGTACAGTCAGTTTCTGTTTCCAAGTGTTTGCAGAACACAAAAAATGTAACAAATTGCTCACCAAAACAGACCTAATTATTTATAAAGACTATAGTGGTAGTAAATTTAATTCCATAGCCATACTTAGAATTAATTATTTTTCATTTGTGTTCTATTAGAAGCAGCCATATTGCAGTAAAAATTATACTTTAGAGTTACCATTTTTACAATAGTGATTTTGATAGTACTTTAGTTTTGTCATTGGAATCAGTGGGTAATACTGTAGAACAAACAGTAACATGAAGTTGAACAAATTTTTAAAACATAGAATGGAATTATTGCGTGTTGCCTTTTGTTTCACGTTGCCATTTTTTGGATCATAGTAAAGCTTTCTGACATGTTCTGCAATCTTGCAGGATCTCATCAGCAGCAATTACTATACAGTATTATTCCATATAAAAGTGTAACAAGGGACAAATATCAGATTAGTAAAAGACCAAGAGCACATGAGTTGTGCTCATGAAAGTAACTCTGGCCTTCCCTGGAAATTCCTTAACGAGCTGAATTTATCAAAGTAAGCCAATGAGCCTGTGAGTTAGTGTTGGTTGGTCAGAAAGGAGTTGGTTAGTGAGTATAAATGACCGACAGTTAAATAATATTTTTTGCTGGTGTGCAAGTGAAAATACTTGAATTTTACTAGATTTTTTCACTTTATAGCCAAGTGCTTTTATAACTTACTACTACTTCCTCAGAAAATGTTTTGTGTACATCATTATCATCATATGGTGTTCTGCCTGTTGACAAGTCCCTGGCACTACCACTGTGTCCATCTGTTTTGTCCCATGCTTTCTTTTTCATCGTGTGATAACCTTCCCTTTATGTCATTTATTTACTTCAGCCTCTTCCTCTTCTTTTTTCACCTTCAATGGAGCCTTCAAGAACTGTATTTATTATTCCCTTAATTTTTTTCTTTACTTCTCAAGTCTTCAGTTAGTACTGTCCTGAGATATCTGCATCTTTTTACTTGTTCAATTTTTCCTTCTGATGTAACAACATCCATATCATCCCATATTCCTTCATCCCTACTTCCAATGCTTTTCATTCTCTGGAATGTCTGAGTGTCTTTAGCTACAATCAACAGTTCATCAGCAAATATGACACAATTTATATTTCTTCCTATGCTGACTCCTTTTTAGTCTTCCAATATTTCTTTCAACATTTCCTCAACATAAAGGATGAACAGTATTGGTGATAAACAGCAGTCTTGCCTCACTTCTCTGCCTACTTTTAATCAATTTGTGAGATTCTCACTTATTTTCACAACTGCTTTTGTTTCATATGCAATTCTCTGATCAGTTCCAGTTCCTATCCTTCCAATCAGCTCTCTTTTTTTTGAGAAGCTCTTATAACTTTTCCTGTTGTACTCTGTCAAATGCCTTTTCTATATCTATAAAACACAAGCTCAATCCTCCCTCTTTCAAAACATCTCTCTCCAATCATTCTGATCAATCCTACAGCTTCTTTTATTCCTTATCCTTTTGGGGTATTCCATTTTAATTCAACAAATGATCAGTGCATCACTATTTTTGATTTTGATGATATTTGGTATATAACTACCCACCTTGTAGTGGTCAAAAAATATTTTTAAAAAACTTTTCTCTTGAGTATAGACTATTTTCTAACTTGCCAACAGGTAAAAACAGCCATTTTCTTCCATTTTTCCATGAGCTGTAGCATTCTTATTTTATATCGTACAGAAGATCAAAAAGGGCATTTTGGAAAGAGTAAAGATGGAACTTCATCTTAGTGTACCCAAAATTCATTTTTTTACATAACCAAATCTTGTAATTTTACTGAAGTTACATTTACAAATTGTTTTTACTTTTTTTTCAAATTTTGGGCCCAAAATAAATAATGAAGGGTTTAGGGTAACAGGTCTGATTTTTTACCTTTTAACTCTTAGGTACTAGTAGTACTTATAAAAATAAAATTGAATTGTTACTGAGTGTCCTTTATTAAAAAAAATGGCCACCAAATCATAAGATTTTAAAAATTATAAGATTTTGATATTCCTCTTCATTTTCATGTATTTTGACTTTGCCTAACCACCACTTGCTATTGTATATGCAGCAGACATAATTTTTACATTTTGGCTTTGGTAAACCTATAAAGCAATCATAAACACTAATGTCCTTGCGTACCGATACTAACATAAATGTTTCTGATTCAGAGGTCGCCTGGACTTTCAGAAAACATTTCTGACTTGACGGAACAAAACTGTGAAAGGTTCTTGTTTCTGGGACTGTTGTGATTACCTGATAACGAGAACTGAGGTATTCTTCAGTTTCTTGAACATCTTTATTAGAGCAGAAAATAAATGTTATATTTTAACTTTTGCAATAATTATACATTTCAGAAGGTATAACAATTGACTCCTTTGAAGGCTTACCTTAGTCACAGTCCTTTTTACAGTTCTACCAATACCATCACATGGTCCTTTTCCGTCGTATGAAGCTAAAAAATTCCATTCAGCTGCGATTTCAAAATCTCGATGGCAGCACAAATTTATGAAATCTTGTTTGTTTTTTATACTGGCCTGAGGAGCCATCAGAAAAATAAAAAAATTGTTTAACTTGTGGTAACAGTGTTCTTACTTTATTTATAATTTGCTTTTGGAAGCAGAAGAACGGTGTGGTATTGTGCTTCAGGTACTCACTAATCATACAGTAGCTTTAGCTTTCTAATTTTCCATCTTTTTAAAAATATATGAGAAATGGATGTACTGTGGCATAAGATTTTGACCTATGATATGACAACTACATCCTGTATCACAAAAGGACAATTTTGAGAGAAGTCTCTTACTACAATACATTCACCCTCCCAACAAGTTTTCCTTTTTAATGTTAAGGAAATTAGCTTGTTTCTTTGCAACAAAATGATACCTTTTTAGATTATTTAAATTTTCAGTAAGTTTATCCAAGTACTCTTGAAATGGAAGAATTTGAGTAGTTTTCACAATGGTCAACAGAAACCTACTGTTTGAAGATAATTTCAGAATCAGAGTCATTCCAGCCCTCTTGCAGTAATCTGAGATCTTCATTAGTGCCTAGACATTTTTCACGCTGTGATACCATGCACATTTCATATTCTATATCACATACCATGATTGAAAGGAGAATTTTATAATCAAATTTCATTTTTAGAGCAGATAACATGAGTTTTACATTTTGGTGGGTGACACACACACACACACACACACACACACAGACAGAGAGAGAGTGAGTTAGTACCTGACCCACCAGCCAGAACACAAAATTTAGGTTTTAAATCAGGAAATTTTGAAAAACCTGTTTTAAAACAATTTTTTAAATTATTTTTTCCTTTGAAGGCTGCGTATAATTCTTTTAAGTTACATAATGTTTTTTAAGTGTTAATTTTCTTCCAGTCAGCTTGTCTTACAGAGACACAATCGTTGCCTGGTATCATTCAGTTGTGCTTATCATTATGGTAAAAATCTTGGATACATTTAATAACATTTTCATCAATTACGTGGCTAGGTTTCTTTTTGCCGATTTGTGGCAAAATTCCACTTTTTTTAACTAATTGTTTGGATTGATGGGCTAAATACTGACTAACAGTACTCATTTTTAATTTTTTAAATGCTCCAGCTGCTTGGCAATAAACTTAAAATATTAATTTTTTCTTGGGTTGATAACTTTTCATTTTATCCTTTATTTTAATGATTAATTCTTCATATTCCCTACCTTTCTTTCTTTTTCCTGTTTAGCCTCCGGTAACTACAGTTTAGATAATTCTTCAGAGGATGAATGAGGATGATATGTATGAGTGTAAATGAAGTGTTAGTCTTGTACATTCTCAGTTCGACCATTCCTGAGATGTGTGGTTAATTGAAACTCAACCACCAAAGAACACCGGTATCCACGATCTAGTATTCAAATCCATGTAAAAATATTTGGCTTTACTAGGACTTGAACGCTGTAACTCTCGACTTCCAAATCAGCTGATTTGGGAAGACGCGTTAACCACTAGACCAACCTGGTGGGTTTCATATTCCCTACCTAAATCAGGATAATTTTGTGGACTAAACTGGTTTCTTCTGTAGAAGTATTTAAATCAAAGGAATCTTTTAATTTACTGGTTACAGACTTGGCTCTTTTTGTAACTTTATATTTAAAATTGGTTCCTATGCGCTGCTGGATAATTTTTGAATCTTAACGAAGAAAATGCCAAGTGCTGAACAAGTTTTATTCACTAACTCGACTATAACACATTAAGGCTCAAATATATCTTGACATTCTGGTTCGCTTTCTGTGTCATCTTGTGGTTTTTGTATTTTGTTTAAGCATTTTGTACATAGTTCTGTCCCTGGAATTAATTTTAAATTTTGATTGCTTGTTGAAAATGTCAAAGATATTTCTCAAAGAGATTTCTTAACCAGTTTAGTGTGACAGCTAAATGTGTCAGAGCAACTTTTCCCATTAATATGAAAATATTTATCTAAATATTTAGTTAGTATAAATTGTAAAACTACCAATTGCACCTCACTTTGTCTTATTCCAGTTCCTCTACAGCTAAAATAAAAATGTCTAATTAATAAAATAAAAAATAAAATATATCACATAAAAGAGAAGTTTACTGCTAATCAGAGATTACTTTATAAACAAATGTACATTACCTTTTTTTTTTTCATCTTATTAACCACCCCGGGGGTAACTGGCATCACCTTTCGGCATTACCTCAAGCTACACCCGGTGTGACGTGGAAGCAGATTGCTCCACCCTAGCTCAGCCACGTTTCTGGCCATCGGGGTCTCCCGCGTGTCCTTGAGACACCCGAACCTCCGCTTGTGGATGGTCCCGATGTCTCCACAGGGAAGCTACCCACCCCATCCCTAGCCTATCTGGGTCCAGATACACGTTACACGTGCCCTTTCCCTCCCCCCACGCCCTCTCATACCTTCAGGGTCCATCTTGTCATCAGACGCAGTCCGACTCGCCAGCTCTTGCGTGCTAGCGAGCCCAGCTGTCCTAGACAAGAAGGCTGCCTGCCTGTCCCTAATCGTCACCATGGTTCGTTTGGCATACGCCAAGTGTACATTACCTAATCACAGCATTAACACTAGTAACAATACAACATATCACATTGAAATCTAAACAGTAGCCTTCTACAATGTTTACATTCAGGATTTTACAAACATTCATGTCCAAGCATGTCTATTCACGTACGTGTTTAAAAATGAGTTTGTGTATATGAGTCATACTTTAAGTAACAAACTATCTAGAATATAAGCTATCTTATTATAGACATATCAAAATACAGGGTTATCATAAAAGAATGGTGTGGTTTTGAACATGGTTTAAATTAAAACAGAATTACTTACAGTTTATGTTTTTTATTTTTAAGATTTGTCTCAAACATTTTTTTACATAATTAATAAATTTCAATATGTGCACCCTTAGTCGCTCGACAAATGCCCAAATGATACTCAACTTCTCTCCAAACATTAGTTTAACATTTCTTTGTTAATGGTTGTCATTGCTTCATTAATCCAGTTTTTTAGGTGGTTTAGGTCGTGAATTTTTTTGTATATAAACAACATTTTTGATGTACCCCCACAAGAAAAATCGCAAGGTGTCAGGTCTGGACTCCTTGGAGGCCAAAGTATGGGTCCTTGCTGGCCTATCCATCGATCTCCAAATTTTTAGTTCAAAGCATCCGTGACCAATGCATTGATGTGCGGGGGAGCACCATCTTGTTGGAAATGAAGTCGATGAATGTTTTTGAGTTCATCCAGCTGAGGAAAGCAATAATTGGTTAACATGTCAAGATACACAACTCCATTAATTGTTTTTTCAGCAAAGAAGAAAGGCCCTATTATACGATTTTTCATCACACCACACCACACCAAACATTAACTTATGCGAATCGCGTTGTTTCTCAATAATTGCGTGTGGGTTTTCAGAACCCCATATTCATGAATTGTGTCTGTTAACACATCCATTCACATGGAATGTAACTTCGTCTGTAAAAATTATATCATTAAAAATGATTTGTTTTCACTTATTCTGTCCAACATTTCAACAGCGAAATTGTAACGTTTTACACCATCATCGGGTTTCAATTCCTGCAGTATCTGATTTTATAAGCGTGTAATTTCAGTTTTTTATGTAAAACTTTGTGAACTGTTGATTTTGGAATACCTAATTTGACGCTTCGACGGGGGATGGACTTCCCAGGACTTCTAATTGCCGATTGTCTAATTAGTTCAACCGTTACGTCTGGTACACTTGGTCTGCCGGTTGATTTCTGTTTCTTAACCGATCCAGTTTCTTCTAATTGTTTGAATCAACGTGTTATGTTATTTTTGTGTGGCAGATCTCTTCCGAATTCACGTCAAAACACACGTTGAATTAAAATTACGGATTTTAATTCAGCCATCAATAAAACACACTTTGCTTTGTCTTTATCCGAGAACATAGTAACTCATTAAACTCACCGCAACAACAATACAAGAACTGACGTTGTGGTTACAACTGCTGATAAACAAACTTTTGGGTTGGAGGCTTTCAGGGATACCAATATAACATCTAGAAATTTCCCTACAATCTTCCTATGAATTGCTGAAACTGCACCATTCTTTTATGATAACCCTGTATTTTGTATAGTAGGCTTACATTAATATCTGAAAAAATACATGCTGTGAATTTTTTGGATACATTTTTCATGGTTATAAGGATTTGTGTCTAGCAGTTTTAGTGGCTTCATTTCTCATCAACCCCTTTTAGTAACAAAATAAATTTTATATGGTTTTAAAGTACATAAAAAGTACTTACTGCTGTAAAAATTTCAGATTCTTTCCACCTATCCTACATGTGGTTTTTGGACTCCAAAAACGAAACATTTTCAAAATCTTACAATTTGGTGGCCATTTTTTTTTTTTTTTTTAATGAAGGACGGTAGCAGTCCAATTTATTTTTATAAGTACTATTAGTACCTAAGAGTTAAAAGGTAAAAAAACAGGCCTGTTACCTTAAGCCCTTCATTATTTATTTTGTGCTCAGAATTTGACAAAACAAAAATTTGTAAATTAACTAACCTCAGTAAACATTACAAGATTTGATTTTGTAACAAAATGTATTTTGAGTGCACTAAGATGAAGTTCTATTTTTACTCTTTCCAAAAAGCCCTTTTTGACCTTTGTATGATGCAAAATAAGAATGTTACAGCTCATGATAAAAGAGACAAAAATGGCTGTTTTTACCTGTTAGCAAGTTAGAAAATAGTCTATTACTAAAGAAAAAATCTTTTTTAAATATAAAAAAAAAATATTTTTTGGCCACTACAAGGTGGGCAGTTATATACCAAATATCAAAATCAAAAATATTGATGAAGTTTTGAAAATTTGTTGAATTAAAATGGAATACCCCTTTTCTGAATCCAAGCTGTTCTTCCTCAGCATTCTCTTCCATTTTTGTAGTCGACCTTCTATTCATAACTCTCAACATTATTTTTCAGCATGTGGTATTAAGTCTGATAATTCTGTGTTCTTCACAGTTTTTGATTCCAGTCTTTTTAGGTATCGGTATCATTATTATTTTAACAAAATCTTCTGGGCATATTCCAGTATCATGAACTATAGCACATAAAAAATATTTATCTACTCCTTCATTTTCTAAAAATTTAAAAAGTTCATCTATTCCTATTCTTCACATCTTTAACAGCTTGTATAATTTCAGATCTCAAAATTGGTGGGTCTTTTTCCTCTTCCATAATTTTTTTCCACCTCAGTTTCCCATGTTTCACATTTCCTTCTCCCAACTGCAGGTCCTCTATATACTCTTCCCATCGTTTCTTTATCCCATCTTCTTTATAAACACTTTTACCAACTTTCTTTTTCATTTCTCTCACTTTATAAGTAGGTATTTCTTCTATCTCATGTGGAGGTTTTTATCTTCTTATTCATGTTATACGTCCTTTTCTTTTCTAAATATACATTCTTCTTAGCCACTTTTCCCTAGCTTTATGTGTGTCTCTTTTATTTTTTATTCAATCTTTAATGGATTCTCTGTTGTACTCCTTTATTTTTATATTTTCATTTTTATTCCATTCTTTGTATCATTTCTTTGCTCAGGTGCCTTTATGGAAACAGATTCCTTCCTCTGCAGCTTCCTTCAGATGATTTTATCCTTGACCATATTTCCTCTGCTGGTTCATTTTCCCCGTTATCTTGAGTCATAATTTTTGCCTTTGTCATCATTTCACCCACTTTTACTTTCCCTACACCCTCTAGCCCCCCTATATTCTGTTTCTTCAATTTCTATACATAAAAAATAAAAAAAAATTGAGAGAAACTTAACTGAATATTCTTGTAGCCATTCATCGTAGGATATACAGTTTAGTGGAGGTTTATCTGAATTTTTAATATTTTAAATTTCATGTATACAAAAGGTTGTCTGAGGAAGTTGTAATGTGTGTAAAAGCACTCCTGAGAAAAAAGAACCCAGGAGGATGACTTCAGATTAAATACAGTAGGACCCCATTAATTTGTCTCATTCAATAATTCATCACCCCTCTGGCAAATTGGTGATCTTTATTTTAGAGGTACAATACTGATGCACAAAAGAAATTAAATTTTTAATTACTATTAAAAATACTCTATTTTCTGTTTAGGCCTACAACATAAAAATTCACTTATTGCGGCTGATGTTTTTATGTGAGCCTGCTGTACATTATATATAAATTACAGTAATCATGTGAGAAAAAAACTGATAGAATTATTTTGTATATCTTTTATTCATATAAGCATTTTTATTTGGGCGCTATTATCTAACAGTGTTTACATATTTCTTACACATTATAGTACTTTAAAAAGAATATTGTATTAGTCATTTTCTTTCCGTTCCTGAAATTCATTACAGTAGTGAACTTTGCATTGTGTGAGTCAGTGTTCTTACTAGTGTCGTACCTATTACTGTATACTGTACTTGCAGAGAAAAATCTCTAGCAATCGTCGAAGTTACAAAAGTTTAGAATTGACAAAAATGTTTGAGATTCTTCAATGCCTGCATAAGGGTGAAAGTGCCGTTAAACTATCACAGGAGTTCAGAAACCCTTGTATGTCAGTAAATGATATTAAAATAAAAGAATTTATGAGTAAAATGGAAGTTACTGACTGTGATGTAACAACCAGGAAGAGAATGAAAACAGCAGAAAATGCGAAACTTGACGAGGGAGTGTACATTTGGTTTGCAGAGCGTCAAAATCAAGACCTACCTTTAAGGGGATCATTAGTTATTGAGACAAAATGATTAAATGGTGAGCCAGATCTTAAAGCCAGCCAAGGTTGGCTAAATAGATTTAAAGCAAGGTACAGAATTCATCAGCTTACAATTGAGGGTGAAAAATTAAGCGCTAACAGTCAGGTTGTATCTGACTAATGTGGTAAATTTAGTTAAAAAATTAAGAGGCTTAATTTAAGTCGTGCGCAGGTGTATAACTATGATGAAATGGGATTGTCCTGGAAGGTGTTTCCTAAGAAAACCTTAGCATCTTCTTCCGAGAGCTCTGCGGCTGAATACAAAGTAAGGAAAGAATGCATCTCTATTCTTGTATGTTCTAACGTAAGCGGTTGTCATCGACTTCCTCTAGGTGTTATTGGCAAATCAAAAAACCAGAGAGTTTTTAAACATATAAATCGTGACTTATTACCAGTGAAATATTTTTTTCAACAGAGTGCTTGGATGACACAAGAAATTTTTAGCCAGTGGTTTTATGACTGTTTTTTGCCTAAAGTCCAGTGACATGTTAGAGAAAATAATTTACCAGAAGATGCATTACTTGTGATGGATAACACTCCTTGCCACCCATTTGACAAACTGGAAGCACTAGATGCCAATATAATTACTGCATTTCTTCCAGCAAACGCAAGCTGTTTATTCCAGCCCGTGGACCAAGGGGTCATAGTAAGTATGAAGCGACGTTTTAAAAGATTAATACAAAGTTTAATTTTCTGTTAAAATGGATTACAGGTAGATTTTTGGAAACAGTACACCATAAAGGATGCAATGTATAATATTGCTGAAGCTTGGCAAGACATCCCGGAAAAGACATTGAAGTTGAGGTGGATTAAACTGAGGCCTGACCAGCCAATAGAACCAGAAACTGAAGAAAAAATACAGACAAATTTGAAACTGAAAGAAATTTGTAACAGCATTCCTGGTTTAAGTGATATTACACATGAGATAAAAGAATGGGTAAAATTAGATGACACAGATTTAAGCTTTGAAATATTAAATGATGAAGAAATTGTTAATCATATTAAAAATAAAGAAAATTTAAAGGAAGGTGCCAAAGATGAAGAATTCGATGATATTTCAGTGACAAATGAACTGCAAAGAAGAGTAAGGGTGATGCTGATGAAATGCATCGAATGGTATTCTGTTCAAAAAGAAGCACAGGTGGCAAGATTAATTGCTATATGACAAGTTCAACAATGTGCATTAAAAAAGAAAGGAACATTAAAGTGCAAAGTAAGATTACAGATTTCTTTGAAAAATAAAATGAAGCGTAAATATGTAAACATAAATTTAAATACATTACCTTTTTAGGTTATAAGTTTTATGAATAGAAATGCTTAAATAATGAAACATAGGCCTAGTTACTATGTGTTAGTCTTAAGTACGATACAGAGCAGCATATACGTCAGTTTTATAAAAAAAATTGTGTTAGTGAATGGTTTACTTATGTAAGTATACTACATCTTGCTGTATAATAAAATACTAAATGTTCAATAGAATACTGTAGTTAAATTTCATCTGTTTGAAGTCTTTTTATAACTGGAGGGGGGGTGATAACTCTTAGACCAGTACAGCGTTAATTTTGATGTAAACCGACTTTTGTTACATATTTGGTAATTCGTCATTTTCATTAATTCATCACCCTCTTGGTCCCAAAGGTGACGAATTATCGGGGTCTACTGTATATTTAATTTATTCTTCTGTTAGGATGGATTTTAAAAAATTTGCTGACCATATATTTCTTATATTTATAATGTGGAATATGTAATTAGCAAATACTAATTATGTGTGATCAATAATTAAATTTTAACAATTTTATTTTTTAGATGCGTGATCGAGATCCACGTGGTTCTCGACAGAGTGCTCCTAAAGTTGATGATGAGCATGACTTCCCATCCTTAGGCTAGACATCCATTCTTCTAGTCAACAACTGATATACCAATCGGTTGTTCATCACCATTTGAAACAAATTTTCAAAATTATATGTGGTGATCTACAAGTTTCAATATGAAGTGCAGTGGTACAAGAAGATTTTCATCAAAATTATATTGACATTCTTAATATTGTGTAGTGATCACAATTCAAAATTCTCAGTTACAAATTGTAGTTTATCTTTATTTATTTACATAAAAAAAAAAAAACTTAAATAAACATCTTGTTGTTCTTCTAATCGATTATATAATTAAATGTAGCTCAATAAAATTTCCATACAGTAATGAACAATAAATAACAGAGTCGTGTTACTCTATATTAATAAATTATGTAATATAAAATGTACATCTTGACATTTAACTATTTTTTATGGATAATGGAAATAATATAGTGCAGTAAATTTTTAAATGCTAAATTTTGTATTTGTAGCATGATATAGATAAAAATTTGCATTAGAAATATAACTCGAGTGTATTAACCATAAATTATATATGGCACTCATCAATTTTTTTTTTTTTTAATTTTATTAACTTATTCATTGTCAAAAGTAATAAATTAGTACTGTGAGCATAATATAATTTTGTTTATTTATAATTTGTTTATGTATAAATTAATTTATTTTCAGTTTATAAAAAATAGAATACCTTTATTTGACTTAAAGTTTGTTGTTTCAGTGTTATAAATTGTCTTTTAATATGTTTCTTTATTTTTCACTTTGTTTTTTTTTTTTAGTGTTGTAGTTCTTATTTTAAAAATTGGTTTTTTCTTTCATTTTCATATAGATGAATGGTCATTAGTCACTAAATGTGAACAGTGTGCTTGTGCTATCTAGGGGAACCTGCACCTAGTAGTATTTTCAGAAACTCTGTGATCTAAGGAAACCATTTTATTAAGCCTGGCTTATACTGATAATGTTTTATCCTGTCTATGTTCATTTAGATTTCTGGGTGCTATTCCCTGATGTATTACAATTGTATCAAAATAAAATTGTAAGGTGGTTTACCATCCTTATACCATAAAAGGTATGGTGTGTTAATGATAAAGATTGGTCTCAATTGTGATTTCTTTCTATTAGAATCAAATCTTATTTTTATTCGGTTATTATTTTTTCTTGACTGCGTTTCTGAATATTTTGCGATAAATATTTGTCGTCAATAACACGATTGATTGATTAGCTCTTCATTAACAGTGTAAAAATTACTAATAGTTAAATTTTAATCATAGCAACTTTTAAATATTTATTTATTAGATGTATAATAATTTTTTTTTTTGTTTTTCTAAAAGGTGGCTGCCTGCTTACATTTTTTGTTTTATTTGATATTCTTAAACAATTTCTAATTTAAAGTTCAGGTATGTTTTTTCTTAATGAGTTCTGATTTTTAAGAAGTTGAACGGTGTGTTTTTTCTTAAAGGGTTCTGCTTTTTACAAATTGCTATTCAGAAATTTTGTTATTAATTGTAGTTCAATACTGTGAATATTATTTATGTCTAGTTTCAGTAGTAACGCTGAAACATAGTACTCATAATTGTAGTGTTATTTACTAACAGTAGTTATACTTTTTACTTATTTACTGTTTACTGAAAATTAGTCATTTAAATTCATAGCCTGCTTCAGCAATGCTACTGAGACTAGTTGTATTAAAGTTAATAGGGATTGATACTTTGTAGAACTCTTAATTCGTTTAATTGATATGAATGAAAAAGGTATATTTAGTAAATTTAACTATACTGATCTTTTTTTTCTAAAAAAAAAAAAAATGGTTACTGTCAGTTTTCGTATAAAGTTATTTTTCCTACTACGAATATTAAAATATGAGTGAGGCGAACTGTTTTCTTATTACTACTCGTAATTTCCTATTGTGATCTCAAAATCATCATGACTAAGTTTTCAACTGCTAGATATGTCAGTCTTTTTTTTTAAACTACAGTCTTTTTAAAGAACAGTCTGTCAAGGATTAATTTCTTGAAATCACATTAAGCAAAAAGATTAACTAATATTAATATGATCATATAATCATTGTCAGATAATTTATGTTAATTCTTAACTGTTCTTGTGTTGTAATACTTTCAAATATAATTTTATCCTAATTTCTATTTACACATAACTTGTATTAAGATTATAAGTAATAAAATTATTTCTCTGTATGCATTTTAATACAAATGGAGAAATAATTTCTTTATCTGCCACAAATGTTTCTCCAGACTGGATTTACATAATTACAGAACTGACTGTACTCATATTATTTGTTGAATATTTTACTACAATGTTTATGTTGCACGGAAAGAGTTATTATTTTTATATTTGACAATAGAACAAAAGTTGTTAATTTTACCTTCAGTTGATGCCCTAATTTTAATGAGTATATTTGCGAGGTATATTTATTTATTTTTTGCGGTGAACATTGCATAATAGTGTAATATAGAAATATTTTTATTTACTTTAGGTGCATCTGAATTTTCACTTTACTTTCTGTACAGAATTTTAGTGAATGTAGAATAATGATAAATTACATAATATTAAAGGTAAGTTATTAGAAATTTAAATAATATTTTTTAATTATCATTCTAGTGGTTATAAAAAATAATAATATAAATAATAGTAATGGGATTTATGTATTACAAGTTGAAATTTATAAGATATATAGAATATCAGTTTAGCAAATTATAAATCATCTGAATAAACTGACAAAAAATGTTAAAAATAATATATTATTTTTAATAGACTGGCGTTTGTGTGTGTGTGTGAGTGGGTGGGTGGGTGGCTATAATTCTCTTTTGAATGTGCGAGTTGTTTCAAGTATGTGGTGGTGCAAATTTTTCTGTTTTTATTACCAGTTAAGTTTTAACTTCTTAAAATTTTGTTTAGTAATATACATATATATACTAAGAAACAGTATCACGTTGAATTACATAAAATTTTATCAATTATTTATTATTTTATGAGGAAATAAGTTCTTTTATTGTAGCTATTTTATTTTACTGTTTTTTCTTATTAATTTAACATTTTGTATAAAGAAAATTTATACAAAGGATTCTTTGTATATTTTTTGTGGAATATAGCGGCATAATGTATCATTTTTTTGTTATGTACGAGGTTCTGCAAGCTCTACTGTGGTTTTAAATTTTTACTGTGCTCAATTAAATTTTTATGGAACTTTAATAACTTTGAATTAAAGTGATATTTATTTAATTTATGAATCTGATATTAAGCATAAAAATTATAAGAGTATTAATTTTTTTTAAATTTATGTTACTGTGTAAAATATTGATTATTTTACTGAACAATATTAATTTTACATTTTATACTACAAAACTACAAATAGTTTTGTATGGGAAATATTTATTATTTAAGTTTTGGTGAAAATTGACTTAATGTGCATAATATATGGTCATATGTTAAATGCTAGGTAACAGTTTTTTGTCTATCTTTCAGTACTCTAGTCCTGAGTTTATTTCTGTCTGTATTCTGAATCCAAGTTGTTTGACAACATTCCACTTTTTTCAGTTTCTTAAAGGAAATCTTGCGATTGAATAGAACCTCCATTTCAGTGTTATCCAAAATCCTCCTGATAAGAAGAATCGATATAGTGAAAGAAATGATTTACTATTTTGGGGTTGTTTATCTTAATTTTTGTTGAATCATCTACCACATTTAACATTTCTACGACGACTATTTACTTACTTTTACAGTTCCCCATAATGAAAAGGTGAGTTAAAGAATAAAAATATATTGCATGCATGAGTAAAATGAAAAGCGTTTACATCCTAAAATGCAGTGATGAAGTGCAATTTTATTGTATTAGATGTTCATAAATGTAAGTCATTCTTTAGTTGATTTTAAAAGATGTTTCATAAAATGATGTATTACTCTATAATATGAACTAAAAATAAATTATAATTGTGTTAATATTAACAAAAGTCTAGAAAAGAATCATTCTATTCTTGTGTGTTCATAATTTGAATTTGCTTGTGAATTTTCTGTCAGAAATTTGTTAAAATTACAAATATTGAACGTCTTATAATGTAGTCATTTTCGACCATCACTTTTGGTTTTTGTTAAATTTTTTGAAGTTGTCTTCTGTTATAGTGTTTTCTTAAAATAAATAACAGTATCAATAAATTAGCATTACAATGACTTTATACTTATTCCTGGAACTAATAAACCGAAAAGTTTTTCTTCTATTTGCTGTGTATTTATTGCTTATATGTTTAAGAAATGAATATTTATTTTTTTTTTCAGGTTTTTAAACATTTAGTATATTATACTTTCAAAACTGCAAAGTAGTATAAAGTTTCAGGTATCTTAAGTAGCAGCTGCAGTTGTGTGAAATCATGCATTTTTAGGTTTTCTCCCCCTCAAAAAAAAAAATCATTAAATTTCATACAATACTGTCTTTAGGTACATGAATAAAATATATGAATGAACTTCTCATTTGCTTTAAGCAAGATTGATTTTAATCTTAGAGGGCTGGTAGCTCAATGCTTTGTTTATAGTGCTGACTTTCTTCAATTTCTTATGAAGTATATTTTATCCGATTCTATTGGCAGCATTCTTCTTTAGTTTCCTGTTGCTAAAATAATCTAAATTTAAATATAAACTACTGATGTACTTTATGATATATATATATATATATATATACTAAGTTAATTTGCATAATAAAAAAAAAAACAATCTTAACATAATATTAAGTATTGAATAAAACATAAATACACTGTAGAAGAAGACTGAACACATGACTGTTGTGTAGTAGTTAGTTCCATGCCTTCAAAATACCTATATAGCAAATATGAAGTGTAGATATTTTAAAACAAACATTACTGTCCATTATACTGATCATATGGCATGTGTAGTTTTGGGTAGTCTTTGACTCTGAAGCTTCTAATACACAGCAGACAACAAATTATATGTATGTATATATATTTTGTCAAACATATATATGTATTCAGAATACTGTATATTTGTCATATAACCATTATTGATGAGAGAAAGCAATTGCACAATGCATTATCAGTTTTTCCACAAAACTTACTAAGAAAAAAGTACAAATTGTTTTGCATGAAAAGATATATAAAATTGTATGTATTTTACTTATTTCTGCTGAATTATTTTAAACATGATTAATTTATTTTAATAATTATATGATGGATCAATTTTGAAATAGTTGGACTTACATCTGTTAAAAAACTACAAATACATATTATCTCTTCTGATAAGATTTTATTTTAAATAAATAGTTTTATCAATTTTAAATGTCAGTGAAGTTTTTTTTTAAAATACTGTATGTTTTTATAAACATGGTTTAAAATTTAAATTTTTTTAGGAAACAAGATGTTACTTTATATATTTTTATTATGCATTATAAATTAACATGTTTATAAATTATTTTATATGCAATCGATGTGATTTTGGCCTATGAAAATTTTACTATACATATATTACAACATATCTGATGTATACCTCTTCCTATACGTTTATTTTTTTGTAAAAAAAAAGAAGGAAATATATTGGGTGGGTATGATGAATGTTCCTATGTAAAATAACAGTCTGCATGCATTTTAGAAATTAAATACATATGCAATAACATATCTAATGTATTTCAGCTGTCTGTATTGGGAAATTTAAGTATGATTAACAAACATTAAATAACATAATTACAAATAAAATTGAATTTGATTCGATTAAATTTATAAGTTTCTTGTAAATTTTATTGATAAACTTTACATTTAATTATGTCTTTTATAACTGGACATTTTTTTTGTGGTTGATGGTATTGCATATTACCATCAAGCTTATTGCTTTGTGATGGTGTCACTTAATCTTGTAAAATTACAATAAAAGATCTGATAATCAGTCTACGGTCTTCATTGTTCAAATTTTAATTAATTAATTTTTTTTAAGTCTGCTAGTTCTCTTCCAGTTAAATAATAGCAAATTAAAAATAAATTAAAATGTTAGACTGAAATTTATACTTAATTAAAATATATTTAAGTTTTTATTGCTGTATAATATATTAGTTGTGTTTTAAATTTAAGTGTATAAATGCCTTTTTAATGAAGGATTCCTTGATTACACTAACTGCTTGGGTTTATAATCTTTATCATAACCTGCATAAAAAATTGATTTAAAATTTGAATAAAAAGTTTTAAAAGATTATTATGTGAAACTTGATGTAGTTATATGCTTTAATTTATTATTAGCATTTTTTTTCATATGATAGAGCATTTTTAAAATTTGTTTTATTTTATTTTTGTTAATCAAGATAGATTAGCAATATATTTTAGTTTTGATATATAGAATTTTCTGATGTTTTGAAGTTTTTTTTAAATATATTTTTTATGTTAGTTCATTCATGAAAATATATTAGATGAAATTTTATTTCTATGTTTTTTGACATTTCTGCCACATTTAAGCATAATATTTTAGACTGATTATTGGAAAAATAATCAGTTTTGCTCAAATATAAAAAAATCTTAACAGTAGAACCTTGTATCTATTCATTTTTTGTATATTGTTATTTTAAAAAGTGGTTAAATTCAGGCTTAATTTTTTATTATTGTGTTTATTATATAATTAAAGGCTTCTTTTATAAGTATAAAATTAACACAAAAGGTTGTGTTGAACAATGAAGTTCAGTCAGTTCAGTGTAAATGATTTTTTTTTAAGTATAAGGGGTTTACATAAGTTTTAAGTTTAAATAGTTGCTTCACTGATACCTGCTGGTTATTTTTATCTTTTCAGTATAGCTTATGGTTATCAGAAGAATTACATGTAATTTATGTTTTTGGTATCTGTACTGACTGCAAATTTGCCTGTGTAAATTAAAATTAAATGTTAATGTTTGCAACTTATTACTTATTTTGTTTTATCCTTTTTTCTGAGACCGATTTAAAGGTTGGTTTCTGACTGACAGTTTTACGATCTGTTTGAGATTTCTTGTTTCTTAATAGAGGCCTTATGTAGCATTTCATGTGACATAATTTTTTCCATTACATAAAAGAATTAAACAACAGTATTTTTAAGAAATTCTGTGTTACTCATTGAAGTGAAATTTTAAAAATTGGTTAATGGAAATAAATGTGTAAAATAATCGGTTACTTGTTTCATGTTAAATAAAGAATTGGCATAAAATATTAGCTTATTTCTTGGATTTCTGTTTCAGTATGTTTTACTGTATATTTTAGTATGTGTTGATGTTATTTAAGTTCATAGATTCCTGGTAAATCCTAACCTCTTGACTTCAGACTGTTCAGTCTTACGAATATGGAATGAGATCTTTTTTCATCATAATGTACAATGAAGTTCGTTTGTATTAGATAGTACAATCACAATATTTTTCTTAAAACAAGTATTAAAATTACTGCAGTGTAGAAATTAAAGTAATGCATTACATATACACTGACACAAGTAGTATGTGCATCCTTTGAGCTGATTTTGTATTTATTTTTTGTTATGTAATTAAAACCTGATCTGACGATGAAAATATTAAGCCCATATCTGGAGTGGTTAACTCATGTTGCTTCAAATTACGAGGGGTTTTATAGAAAGTAGTACCGTTTGCACATCATTACACAGGTAACCTGCGGGTATCTCTTCCTGTTCAGCCAGTCTTAGTTACCCATATAGTTGATCTGTGAAAAAAGTTATCAGATAATAACAAGTGCTTACATGTACATGGTGACTAAATAGAAAAGTAGCTTCAAGTTAATTTATGTTAAAAATCTTTGTCAGTTTTTTCTCATAAAATAATTATTTTCCAGATTATTTTTTTTACTCTAGTGTATTTGGTAATTTGGTAACTACATTTACTGTTCGTTCTGCTAAAGAAGTTAATTTTTTGTCAGTATGCGCAGTATTAATAAATTTTGTATTGAAATAATTCATAATAGTAGAAAATTTGCTTGCTTATATTTGAGAATTTTTTTCAGAAATCCTTGTACAGTATGTGCACATTCATCAAGTGAATATGCGTATTAATTTATTAAAATCTTTTTCAATAAAATACTGCAAAAGCATTGTGAAGAAAAAATCTCAATATATTCATATGTAGGAAGAATAATAATAGTTGATTAATAGTTTGTGTATGTATACAGTAACATATTATCTTGCATAGTGGGTAATTTTACCTATTCAACCGTTCAAAATTTACTACTTGCATAAGTTTCCAACATTTAATTATGTACATTTTATGTTTAGAAGAAATATTTTTATTAAATTATATAATTATACTACATTTTTTCAGGATTTTATTTTGAAATTTAAAGTTTTGTTTGAAAAACTGGTAAAACTGAACTCGAATATACATGAGGATGGTGGTAGGTATACATTCCATGATGTTACAACATGCCATATTTGTGCTTGTGAAACTCTATCTTTGAGCTCTTGCTCATTCTATCTATTTGCTGAACTGAAATTTAAGATATGACTCAAAAGTCTGTAAAAATAATTGTAGTATTTTGTGATTGTTTAGAACCAATGTGTGGTTCAGTGATAAAATGGATTGTTATATTTTTGGAGGGGCGTATAACTGTGGTGAACAATGATAGTTTCATCCTTAATCCCTGTACTATAGTTGTTCCTTGACAACTACTGCTCAAGCACACTTGTTTTATGTGTACATTTTGCTTTCTAAAAATGGTGTCATGGCACCATTTTTCATTAAGCTTACCTATTGGGTACAAAATAAAATGTTCAGTAAAGTAATTTATTATTTCTGTGAACTATTATTTGCAACTGATCATTCTGATACATACTGTTTACTATATACACCTCAGTCTTTTCATATATGCCTGTGGGTTTTCAGAAGGCCATAAAAAAATAGTTAATTTATTCATATACTTGATAAATGAAACTGTACCTTATGTGACAAATACATTTTCTAAGATATTTCCTGCTAGAAAAATTAAGAACAAGTCTTACTCACTAGAATACATACTTTTTATAGTCACTATTAATTGTTAAATGAAAAAATGGATCCTATTAACCAGCGCACACATGTTTTTCCTTTTACACTACTGATATTAATCATTGAGTGCTGTCAACGCCATATCTCCCTATGCTGTAGATAGGAACAACTGTGACATGAAATTGTATTTTTCCAACAGTGTTAGGAAGTTTAACATTATTACATCTTGACATGTTTTTATAAAGATAGTTTAAAAACTTACTTAAATTAAATTATTATTACATTTTTTAAAATTGTAATAATCATTTAAAAGAGGAATAATATAATAACAAAAAACAATAGCAATTATAGTTATTATTAACAACAATGATTTTTGATAGTAATAATAATTTTGTTTTATTTTGCACTATGGAATAACTATTCTAGCCTTGATCTATTTCACAATCAATACAGGGCATATTATTTCCTTTATTTTATTTTTGAATTTGTTTTCATTGAACTGAAACATGTCAATTTCCTTATATAAGCATTGGCTACTTTTTTACGTCGTTCATTATGTGATAGATCAGACCTTTGATCATATAAAAACATTCTTCGATTCTTTACTGAGAAACAAGTTATCTGAATTTGAATAATAAATTCCTGGACAGATTTGTCCCGTGTAATAGACTATAAAACTGCACCAAGTCAAAAAAGGTTCTTCTAGAGGCAAGACTGGAGATGCACGACAACTGAAGACAGATCTCTTCATTGCAAGTGTCTGAAAATTTTTTCTTGATCCATAAAAAAACCTTTCTTGGACACCTTCCAGGATAGTGGAGGTATGTTCTCTCTCACAGTTCTAAATATTTGAGGTGGCATCTTGCTATCGCTTTATAAAGAACACAAGCTCAGAATAATTTAAAGAATACAAGAATATTGACAAAACTCCTAGCCATTTGTTGTAATAAGCTGAGGTTAAGTAGGTTTTTGCCCAAGAATTTATATTAGCTATATTCCTTATTAGTTTATCATTATTCTTAAAAATGACATATATTTTTAGATCAGCATACAATGAATGATTACAGTCAATATTACAAATATTGTTTACAAATAATAATAAAAGCAAGGAGCCAAGGTTAAATCCTTGGGGTACCTCAGAAGACATATTAAAAGGTTTAGATATTAAGCTGCCAATACATACAGAAAAGGCTCTTCCTTGAAGATTTAATCCATCTAACATAATCTTCACTATAACTGAAGTTAGACAATTTATGAATCTACAAATTGTGAGGGAACTTACAAAGGTCTTTTGTAGGTCAAAATAAATTACATCCACTTGCCTTTGTTGTTGGACCAGTTGCTGATAAAAATTGCTCCAAGTTGGTTGATGTCTATTGATCTTTCAAAACAACATGTTGTGTAGGAGAAGCTGCTTTTTCAACATGTTTGTAAATGTTGGAGAATGTTATTCTCTCAAAGACTTCTAAAGTTGGAAGAACAGAGATAGGATGGTAGTTCTGCAAGTAGGGGCCCAGCTTTAGGAATAGGAGTAATGCAGGCTAACTTCCAGGTGGTAAGCAAACAGCCACTTTCAAGATTTCAGGAATAAATTGATAAAGAGGATAGAAGCTATATCTCTCAAACCCTTCACTATAAAGGTCAGAATATCATTGATGCCAACAGCCGAATTTTCATTGATCTCATACTGTGATGAATGGGATTGGAAGCTCTGCAACAGAGAATGAAGATTGTGAGTACTCAGGTTTGTAATCTGCAACATAAACCGCTGATAAACAGACTCGAAATATTACCCAAAGGCATTACAGGCCAGTTCACAAATTATCAACTATTGAGGCCATCAGATTTATCTTCTGCTACAAACTGCCAGTACCTTGACAGACAATTGTGCAGATTAGCCTCTTGCTTTAAGGCACAATTCTGTTTCCCTTAGTAAGGATTGCTTCGCCAGTTGTCTAAATAATGTTCCTGATAATTTCCTACCACATGTCTGGGGCAGGTAATGAGATTGTATAATCCAACAGCCTTGTGTAGTAACTGGATGCACACTCATTCGTCTGGTAAGAGAATAGTAGATAGGAGTGTACTGTGTTGTGGGGAGACAATCGCATAGTATTACCGACTGTGTTTAGTGTTTAATACAGTTAGGTTAAGGAAGCAACTCTTGATATAAATTAACAGTATCTTACTTCTAACATTAAATAGTATTTTTCACTACTATATTTTTAACAGTATTCTTCAATACTACATTTTAACAAAAATTTAATGAGCTGTTAGCAGTATATTGAACGAGATGTGATCACTCACTGCAATTTGAAAACAATTACTTCGAGGCTGACGGAGTAGTGGGCATGCAGGCAGAGAAAATAATAATGACGGGTGATTGACAGTTACAACTATGATGTGGATGTAGGGTATGCAATGAGAGCGGCAACACCGCTGAAGATGCAGACAATGAAACTGATTGAATTGAACCGTTAAAGTAGTTATAATTTTTAAATTCTTACAATTGTAAATAAATTTTTATTAGTATATTAATGCAAATTATAAAAGTTAATATAAACTTATGACTTATCCCAAACAAAAAAAATATAAACTATTAAAAAACATAAACTAAATGATAAATAAACGGAAGTTTAAACAAGTTATCACTCATCGGCGTTGGCTACATATTCTGCAAATGTGTTCGTTCACATCAGTCTAGGTTACTCAGTATGAGCCAGGCTTTTTCAACAACAAAGCTGCTTCCACAGCATAGTGGGGAATCCCCCCCACCATCTGCTGTACAGTAACTAAGTGAGGTTAACTTTATTGGATTATACTTTGTCTTTCACTTATGTCAGCCAATGTGGCAATTTGTTTGCTCAGGAGCTCCCCATGGAGTATGGGATTGGTGGTTACAGTTGTGCTTCCTAGTTTTGCTGCTTGCAGCAGAGGTGAGAGGCATGATCGTGATTTTTTTGCCGATGCTGGGTGGAGTGCTTATCCCTCTTCCTGGTTGTGGAGCCAGATCGAGAATGGGCTGCTGTGAGCTTAGCTCTGCCAAAGTCTTGTGCCACCCAGTGTGAGTCAGTCACTTCAGCCCTTGGGAGGGATTGTCCCATAGGTGAGGGTATCGAAGTCCTTACTGCTACGTGCAAGTCCTGGGATGTTGGTATCATGGGTCAGGCAGTACCTGACCCGCAGCCTGGGTTAAATCTGTGGGAGGAGGCTGACTGGAAAAACCAAGGTAGGATCAATGATATGGGGCACACCCAACTGTCTCCCATCCCCACCTTGCAACTTATTGACTGACTAAACATAGTTTTATGGAATCTTCTACTTTCTGGCAGAGGGTCCACGTACAAACTCTCATCTTGGAGAGTCTCTGTCTTTGCCGACGAAGAGGAGGAAGAGTGCAGAGATCCGGAAAAAAGAAGGAAACCACTAAGTTTTGACCAAAGAATAGCAGAGCAATACCAAAATATTTAGTATTCAAGAGAAAAGATGGTGATTTCTTGAAGATTAGCCCTTTTTTGATAATTCGTGGCATCATGGAAGCTGCTGGAGGACCAGTTAAAGAGACAAGAAAAACTACTGTTGAACTATTTGTAGAAACTGTCAACTACATTCAATCGTTATGGCTACTCAAATCCAAGAAGTCGGAGTCTTGGACATTGAGGTAGCTCCACATAATACCCCTTCAGGAAGATTGGAATAAAGAAGAAAGAAAAGGGGGGCCTAAAAGGAAATGTAGGCGATCGATTTTAAGTAGAAGTTAGTTTTTTTATACTTTGACTTAATTATTGATGATTAAATCTTTTAATTTAGTTTGTATACATTGTGAAATCATTTCTTTGGAAATGGTTTTTGTGTTTTAAGTGTTATTAACGTGTTTTGAAATGTTAGTTTTAGTGTTTTTTAAGTGGTTAGAACCCTTTGCACCTTTGTAATCTTGTGTTTGTTTAGGGTTTTCGTTTAGGCTTATTCTTTGACAAGCCTTTAGATGATTTGTTTTGACAAGACTAGTCATTTGACTGTCACTATTTTTTTTATATAAAAAGGGACTAATGACCGACCACTGTAGTTGATGCCCTTAGAACTTTAAAAAAAATATAATCCATGAGGGGTTGTCTGTCCCCTGGTGGCGGATTGGGGAACGCTTCACAAATATGTGGGGTAGGTAGAAAGTAAAAAAAATACCACCCGCAGATCAAAACAGACAAAAAACTGGACGCTTTTGTTCTCATAGTGGGTGGCATTTCAGTCAGCTTCTGTAATCATACTGGACAGCTATAATTGGGTTGTTGTCGGAGACCTGCTCACAGGAGTTTATCCTGTATACTCATTTATTTTATTATGGAGGAAAGTCGACTTAATGAAAATGACTTGGGTGGTAGGGTGCTGCGGTCTGGCACCTTTTGGAAACACCATGAAGCTCAGCCAGAGGTAGAAAATGAGGAGCAAGTGGTAGCACTCTGCCTGATGGCACCGCAAGACTGGACATCACAGGACACATGTTTTGACTCAGACCAAGGATAGGACAGCTGGACAAACTGACAGCCCCTTTTATTCAAACATCACAGGGAATAGGAATGAAGTCTCATCAGATGAACGTTGTGTTGGAACTTTGACCTGGCCTACTGAAACTGGAAAACGCATGGCATGTATAAGAGAAAAGAACAGCACTGTCATGAATTGTTACTACACTGCAACCAAATTGGAAACAATCAGCACAGGATATCGAACAGAGTTCTATAGACTATTCACCAAAAAATACCCGGAACTGATAAACACCATTACTTCACAAGGACTAGCTAATGAAAATAAGTTATAATTACCAACATAAGGTTCACAGAAGGTAATACAAAACAGCAAGGAACAAATCTCAAAAGAACTAAACACCCATAGCACACAAGAAAGAGCAGTCAACACAAACGCAGAACCTATCTTTTCTAGCTCAACATATCCAGCCCCCCCAAAATAACCAATCCACCAACCAAATGGATAGACACAAACGTAAGAATAGAAAACATGATAGATTCAACTACAATTACAGAAGATAGTTAACAATGAAATTGAAACAAACATAACCAAGTGGAAGGGAATTGCCACAGCCAGCAGGCCTCCACTACCAAAACTCATATAAGAAAAACAGATTCTTTATCATAAATTCAGTTAATGCACAACTAGAATAGTACATAGATGACACAAGTGCACTAGAAGACACATCTTAGGTATACACTTCTGCCACAACAGTTGCAACACAAAATGGAACGCTCAACATCAAACCAACCCCAAAAGAAATAAAACGAAACCTAGATGACAAATCAGGCTTAAAAACTAAATAAACAGTTAGAAAAGATGTAGCTAGAATGACACAATGTTGTAGAGGAAACTAAACAACACATTAACATGAACTATTTTAAAACATGTAAGACATTATAAACAATGAGGGTAACAAGGAAAAACCCACAGAAACATTAGACAATAAAACAAAAACTGGCATTTTATTCGGCAAGATTGAAAAGGTACACTGAATCAAATAGAAGAAAGTCACAAAACATCCAATTCAGCAGAAAGTAAAAAAAAAATGTATAGTAGCCTGGAAAAACAAGAAGAAATAAATCATACTACCAAGCACAGATGAAATAAAAACATATTTTGGGAAAATGTATAGTTACAACAAAGAAATCGCCACATGGATAACAAAATAGACGTACAAATATACCACAATAAACTGACCACATAATTGCAGCAAAAGAACTAACTAAAACTATTTTTAAAAACATACATTTTGAAAGCGGAGTAGATCACATATATAATTTTTGGTACAAGCAATCACTTCACTACACACACTCCTAGCAAGAGAAATCAACAAAATCATTAGAGCCATGCTGCATCCCACATTTCTTAACATAAGGAAGAACATTCATCGTACCAAAAAAACAAGAAGTACAAAATCCAGCTAATTACAAACCACTTACATGCTTACCTACATTATACAATCTACATCCATAATCACACACATAAGATAGACAAACATTTTTCACAAAATAATGTACTCGCTGAAAAACAAAAAGGATGTCAAAAAGTAGTGTAGGATGCAAAGAACAAATAATAATTGATAGTGTAATCATGAAAAATGCAACAAAATATAACTACTTTCTACATAGATTACAAGGAAGCATTTGATTCCATTCTGCAAAGCTGGTTACTGAAAACTTTGGAAATCTACAAAATCGAACCTTATCTACGACACTTTTTATAAATCATCATGCAAACATGGAAGACAACAACAATACATTTAAACACAGACCAACAAGAAACACAAATCAATGACATCAAAATCAGCAGAGGAATATTCCAAGGTAACTACCTCAGTGCATTATAGTTTTGCCTATGCCTCAATTCTCTTTCAAATATACTGAACAACACAAACTTTGGCTTCAAAATAAAACATCCAAACACTTGGCGGCACACAATAAACCACTTACTGTACATGCATGACATCAAGTTATGTGCGCAAAACAGAGATCAAATGCAGTCGCTACTGAAAATAGTAGAAGAGTTCACGCAAGACACGTGCATGGAATTTGGTATTATTAAATGCAAAATATCAAGAGAAACCGTAGTAAAATCATGATCAGAATTAAATCACAAAATATACAATTATTATAAAAATAAACATCTGACAACAAAATTGTTGTACTTTCCTGGCATTGGTTATTTATTCTTATATAATGGAAAAATAATGTTACAAGAAAATAAACCAAAAAATTTAAAAAAGAAACAAAAATTTGATATTTTAAAACTGATTGGCTTCCCACCGCCAATATTTCTCTAAAGTATTTTCATTATAATTAAAAAAAATCATTATAATTAAATGGATCTTTCGATGGTAAATAATTAATTTTTGTTATTATTATTCATCGTTTTCAAGTAATTCCACAACCAGTGACTTATATGGCCCACTCCGTGCGCCATTTTTCTAACCTTTATGATGTAAGCTATTGTTTAAGATGAAAAGAAAATAATCGCTGGGAGCTAAATCAAAGCTGTAGGGTGGATAATTGAAGATTTACGAACGAAATTTCTCCAATCGCTACACTAATTTCCCGTGTTTAGTATCTGGTTACGTGTAATATTGGTTATAAGTAATATTTATAATAAAAATATAAAGAGGACTTTGGTATCTTATCTTATCGGGTGAGTTGAATGAATCTAATTATTAGTTTTATTTAAACGGCTTGCTTATCAAAGCGATAGCGTTTGTTCGTAGCTTTACTAATTACGCTACGTTCACTGATGTAATAATATAATTTAATTTCTGTTATTTTCTCAAGCAACGAGGAATTTGACGTAGAGTAAGAATCTGGTGGTCTTACTTCGAGAGGACTACCCAGACTAAAAAAAAAAAAATGGAAGGAAACGCCTTCCATTTTTTGAGTGTTGCACGCCCCCAGGCGGGAAAAAAAGGAGCCTGGACCGTCCCGACGAGTAAGCGAGGCAGAAACGGGGGTTACACAATCAGCGGCGTCAGCGACAGTGAGAAGTGATCCTGGAAAGAAAAAAGGAGGAGTCAATGGATCAGTCGTTCAAGATGAAAGTAGACGTGCTTGACAGTAGTGAGGGTGACGTGTCGGATGGTACGGATTTAGATCATCTTCTGTCGGGGATACGACGTATGATTATGTTGATCCGGCAGAACACAAACATTATCACCGAAATAAAACAGTGTGCCTACTTTATCTTAGGGAAGGCGAAAGATGTGGAAGTAGTGGTGAAATCTTTATATGAGATAGCCCTACACAAACTGGGTGAACACAAGGAGACACAAACGGAAGTGACTATGAAAATGGACGACAAAAGTACTCAAACGCTGGCCAAGAATAGTGAGAAGGTTGAGAAAGCGCTACAGTTGGTGTCTGTCATGTGATCTGGAGGATGTCACGGAAATTAAATGGCAGAAAGATCTTTATCAGAAGGTTGAGGTGTTACGTGGTCTCCGGGAGGGAGTAGTTGAGGGATCGTGTGTCTTCCTGGTCCTTAAAAGAAAATGGAAGAAAAGTCCGTACACTGACATGATTAGAGATTTGGCTCCGGGTATTGGAAGGCATTTGGATACTGGAATGCCTATTTCGAGTGCTACCGTTGTACAAGACTCTAGGAGTATCAAAATATTATACCCAGAAGACGAAGGCAAAGACAAAATCACAATATTTGCGGTTGTGGTAGAAGAAGAGAATAATGAATCTGTTAAACAAATTAGGAAAGCACTGTGTAGGATCCAGAATATGCACAAAAGAAGAACTGTGTTCATAGCCTCAAATGACGAGTCTGGTATTAAATTTAGTAAGATAATTGTATAATATTGTTTATTATCTATCATTTCTATTACCATACTAAAACTGGCTAAGAAGAGAGAAGTTAATGGAGGGCAATTGGTCCCTCATCTCATTGAGGTAGAACCCAAGAAAAGAATTCCCCAAGGGCCGGCCACATCGATTAGGAAACCAGGGACGACGTACGCTACCCTATTAAAACAAGTAAAGAATGGTTTCGGCGAAGAATCAGCAGAGGATATTCTATCCGTAAATGAAGCAAGGACGACGGATACTATGGAGATACGAATGATTGATTCACCTCAAAAGCACGAGGATGTGATAAGACGTTTGGGAACGAAAGTGGAGAATGCGGTGGTTAGAGAAGTGCTTAACTCTAGAATGATTTCATTCCATGTGAAGGATCTTGATATGGATACCACTATAGAAGAGGTTCAGGTCGCAGTTAGTAAAGACGTGTGGTCAGATATTCCGATTAAAGTGTATGTGTTAAGACCAGCCTTTGGTGAGACACAGAAGGCTACGGTGATGCTGTCTGTAAGAGGAGCTAAGGTGTTGGAAAACAAACAGAGAATTAAAGTGTGGGGTGGCACTCTTGCCGTATAGAGCCTAGGACTGATGACATAAGATGTTACCGTTGCTGGAACGTAGAATATAAGGCGAGATTCTGTAAGAGACCCAACCGCGCAGACTTTTGCTATAACTGTGGGAATGTGAGTCATAGAATTGGCGTGTTCAGAGAATCTCAGACTGCGGAAGAGTTGGACACCGGACCGGAGGCCGGGACATAAATCATGAATTTTCTCCAAATTAATGTAAATAGACGGTCGGTTACCTATAATGTTCTTTGGCGGGCTGCGTTAGACATGGCGGTCGACTTTCTAATTATTGCTGAACCAAAGAAGAAGATAGTTTCATCAGGAAAATGGGTAGTAGATGTAGAGAAGATGCTGAAATAATAGACGTAACTAATCGCTGGGCAGTTAGAGCGGTGGAAATTGGAAGGAGCTTCGTTGCAGTCACCCTAAACCAATGCATGCTTGTAAGTTGCTATATCTCTCCGAATTGCAACATTGAAAGATTTGAAGAATTTCTTCATGATTTGATAGAGTTAATGAGAACATTGGCAAAACCGGGAGATTTTAACGCCAAATCAATAGATCTGGGTGGTACAAGATTGACCCGTCGCGAGTGTAGATTGGGGACTCTGTTGGGGGTCGATGGATATGCTAGTACTGAACAATAGAACATTGATTTCATAATTTTACTGTGAAGCTTCATGATAGACAATATGTGTTGTTTTTCTGTCTTCTTTGCTAAAAATATACAATCCTTTAGAACTTCCTGCTCTAGAGCATCCAACGTAGAGTTGTTCATGAGAAAAGCACGATTCTTCTAAATCCAGACCCACAACTTGTCCTTGGGCTTTGTTTATTGTCATTGCAAATGATAATCGAATAGGAAATTAAGTTCTTTTGAACTCAAATGGAAAAATGAGGTTTTTTTTATATACCTATGGGATCCTTAATCTTACATTTCAAAGAAATCAACTCCTTTTATATATATATATATATATATATATATATATATATATATATATATAGAATAAGATATATATATATATAGAAGAATATAGATATATATAGAAGAATATATATATATATATATAGAAGAAGATATATATATATATATATATATATATATATATATATATAGAAGAATATATATAGATAGAATATATATATAGAAGAAGATATAGATATGTATATATATAGAAGAAGATATAGATATGAATATATATAACAGAACAACTGGATGATTGAGAGTATATTTTTTGTATGCAAATGTCAGCAAACTGCTAGCAAATATGGTGTTTGAATTTTTTAAATTGGTCGTACTGTTCCAGAGATATAAGTAAATTTTTGAAAATAACGGATAACTGCATAACTGAGTGATCCAGCGTACATCTTTTTTATGAAAACATTAGCAATCAACATGGCAAAAAATAAGCCGTTTGAATTTAAAAAATTGGTCTTACCATCTCATAGATATTCCTGAATTTCAGAATAAGAGAATGACCGGATAATCAAGAGTATAAGAGAAAACATAAAAATCAGCCTTGCAATAAATATAAATTTTTGCCGAATTAGATTTTTTTTTATACCTATCTTTCGTATATCTATATTTGATATATAACAGTCGAATGATGTCATGTCAAGCCACACATGTGTAGACATGTCAGTGAGTCAAGTAATGACTAATTCAACGTCATGAAATTTTTTTCAGTGTGAGTTTAGCTCTTTGTATGATTTACTGTGTTCCTTAGTTGTGGTAGTGGTTTTATCATACACATATTATAGATTGTGACATAAGTGATGCCATAAATTTAGTGAAAAACTTTTATGATAGAATAACTTTTGGTATTATTTTATTGAACATCCAGACTTACTAAGTTATGTGTGTGTGTGTGTTGTGCTGTGTTTTATTGCACTCCATGGTGAAACAATTTTATGAAGTATTTTAAGTAATTAAGTATTTATAAATTAAAACTTAATTATTTTTATAATTAAGTATTTCTGCAATATTTCAGTTTACTTTCATTCACTAAAACATTTTGAATTTCACAATGAATAAAAATTGGGCTTGTATAATTTCTACAAATATTTTTTGTTACGTTTGTGGAGAATTCACCACGAAAAATCAACGAAAACCAGTACCAAATCTGCTGAAAACTGCTTACAAACATTATTTTGACTATCCCTTGGGAGACCAAGATAAATCCTGGGCTCCACATGTAGCATGCATCAAGTGCTATGTTAAACTAACCCAGTGGTTAAGAGGAAAAAAGAGCATTTGCCTTTTGGCATACCTATGATTTGCTGAGCACCTACTAACCATTATGATGACTACTATTTTTGATTAACAAATGTTACTGGTTTTAATTCAAACAATAAAAGCATTATTGAATACAAAAATGTTTGTTCAGCTATGAGACCAGTACTGCATGGCGTTGATTTACTGATTCCGATCCCTCCAACTTCTTGGAAAGAAATTTCTGATTCTTCAGAAGGCTCAAGCTCAACTGATGAATTCTCAACTTCAATAGGTATTAATTACATTCTGAAAGAATCAAATGCTGAACCTCACCTCATCACACAAGCAGAACTGAGCGACCTAATTTGTGACTTGTATTTGTTGAAACAACATGCAGAACTTCTAGGTTCATATCTTAAAGAACAGAATTTATTAAACAAGGATACTAAAATTTCAGTGTAAAGAAATCGAAATGAAAATTTACTGAGATAATGTAGAAGGGATGATTTAATTTGTTTCTGGCATGATAATAAGAGGCTAATGTCTGAACTGGACATTGAATATGTTATTCATGATTGGCATTATTTGTAGACTCATCAAAAAAAAGCTTAAAGGCAGTGTTGTTAAATAACTTGAATAACTTTTCTTCTATACTGGTAGCCCATGCTGTAGGAATGAAAGAAACATATGAAAGTATGTAAAATATTTTAATAGCTATTAAGTATGATGAACATTCGTGGCAAATCATTGCTGACCTGAAAATGATAGGGCTTCTTAGTCTCCAGAGTGGCTTTACAAAATATATGTGTTTCTTGTGTTTGTGAAGTACGCTACAGATAAACATTACGCAGTTAAAGACTGGTCAAAAAGAAATCAGTTTACCCCAGGAAAAGAAAATGTTGTCAATATTCTCCTTGTCGAAGCAGATCGTATTATTTTACCACCTCTACACATAAAACTAGGCCTGATGAATTTTGTAAAAGCGTTAGCTAAAGATGGAGATGGCTTTAAATATTTAGCTGAGTTTTTTTCACAATTAAGTGAAGCCAGATTAAAAGAGGGAATATTCATTGGGCTGAAAATAAGAAAAATTAATTTGTAAAAATATATGTTACAGCAAACTGAATCTAAAGAACTAGCAGCATGGAAGTCATTCAAAGATGTCATTACTGGTTTTCTTGGAAACAAAAAAGCTGAAAACCATGATCGGCTTATAAATGAACTTTTAGTGAACAAAAAAAATTTAGGCTGCAGAATTTCATTGAAAATTCATTTTTTACATTCTCATTTGAAGTTTTTCCCTTTAAATTTGGGTGACATCAGCGATGAACAAGGAGAAAAGTTCCACCAAGATATGTTGCAGATGGAACAGCGTTATCAAGGCAGATGGGATTAATCTATGATGAGTGACTATTACTAGATGATAAAAAGAGAAGAATTCACCGAATACAAAAGGAAAATAAAAAAAAGAAATTAAGATAAACATAAATGTCTGAAAAATAAGTGTAGGTTTTTAATTGTAATTATTATTATTTTTGCATTCTATTATTTAAGAAGTTTTTCAATGTTTTAAAAGGTCGTAACTAAAATCCTGAGGGTGATGAAGAAAAACTGATTTCATTTAAAGATTCAGCATAAAAAATACATTGTACCTCACCTACTTTTATCTCGGTTCCAAATTATTATTATTTTTTTTGTTGACCTATGTTATAATGACCTTCAGTAGAGTTTCTGGTTGCACTGTTACTTAGTATCATCTGAATAATAAAGGTTAGGAAACCAATTAGGTATGTTAATATATTTTATGTATGTCGTGTTTGTCCATTCAGTATGGTTTTTTTTGTAGTTTAGTGAATTCATACATACAACTTATGAGTTTAATTTTGTTAAGATCTTGGTTTTATTTATATTTAGTCGTACTAAAATATCATTGTCATCATTTATATCTAAAAATCGTTTAACTTTTGTAAATATATGACAATTACTTTAAATTTTCACTGTTATTGATTTGCCATCATGCTACCCATCCTCTTTTTTTTAATCATGCTCATACATTCAATGCTATCATACAAAAAAAAAAAAATATATATTTTTTGGATCAAATGAAAAAGGATCCATTACTAATTAATTTGTTGTAAGATCAGATTAACTGTTTGGAATAATATCCTTTCGTCAAGTATTAAACTCTATATCTTACAAAGGATATGATATGCATTTTTCCAAATATTTTGTAAGACTACCATATCTCTGATGATATATATTGCATTATTTATAATCTGTTTGATTGCACAAGACTATGAATAACAAATCATTAGGCATATGCAATACATTATAAGGTGAAAAATGTTAAATTGAGCCATAACATTTGTTATGCGGCCACTGAACAAGAAAACAGAGTCCTTGAGATCAACCATATCAGGGACTCTACTACATATCCTCTACCATGCAGGATACAAAGAATGTACTGAATTTTCATGTCTTAGTAAAGAAACTATTAGGATAAGACAAGTATCCATGGAATAGATGATGGGAAAGAAGGGACCAAGATAACAGGAAATAAGAAAAACAGATTGATTGATGGTGAGGAAGGATGATATGTTTATCTTGATGGATAAACCAGCTAGTTTACTGATTTGTCCAGAACCCAATTTACCGCAAAAAATAGAGCTTGAAAACAGAAAATACTACACCTATGAATGAAAAAAGTAAATGAATACATTTTTTTACATAGATGGAAATTTCTCGAGGGTGAGCCCTTTTCTCATTGCTTGAGAAATAACTAAATGTGCTTGAGGCCCAGTTAAGGAAATAAGGAAAACCTTTAATAGACTTCAAGTGGAGACTATAAATGATGCTCAGTCCCAGAAGATCCTAGGGCTCAAGAATATTGGAGATTTTGTTGTACGCATCTATCCCCATGGGATGCTAAACACCTCAAGGAGTGTTGTGAACTCCTAAATTGTACAGAGCAAGAAATAGTTGAGGAATTGACACCTCAGGGAGTAATAGAGTGTCGCAGATTGAACATGAGATGAATGGCGAGGTCCTACGTCCAGCCTCTCATGTCCTCAATTTTAACCAGCCAACTCTACCAGAGAAGGTTAGAGCACATATTCATTGTTTGGATGTGCGGGCATTTGTCCCACAGCCTATGAGATGCTTCAAGTGCCAGCGCTTTGGCCACACTGCTGCCAGGTGCAAGAGACTGCAAATATGCATGTGCGGTGATGAAGTTCATGAAGGAGAGCCATGTAAGGAGCCTCCTACATGTGTCAATTGCAAGGGACAGCATTCGTCCAGATCCAAAAACTCTCCTGTCTACAAAGACAAAGTGCAGAAAGTAAAAACCCTGCAGAAAATCAGCTACCTTGAAGCTAAAAAGATTGTAAACGCCTGTAAGCCTTGAGTAACAACAACTTATGCTCAGGCTGCGGCTACTGTTTCTGCTCCTGCTCCAGTTGCTATTGATGAAAGTCAGCTTATCAACAAACTTGTGCATACTTTGGCTAGCATGATTGAGAGGATTATAGAAAACAAAATGAAGCCATTCAGTCATAAAGGAACTGTAAAACCAAAGATATTAGTACAGCCTTCTGATGATACATCTTCGAAACAGAAAAGTGCTCTTGAACAGAAGAAAATGTACGCCAAGCCAGAAGGCCATATCCATCTTAGAGAAATATTGTGCTCATGAATGTTTTTCAAACATCCATGATCTCCAATGCTTGGTACACGATGTAGTCCCAAATTGTATACGTCTGCAAGAAACACATTTCTGCCGAAATGAAAATTTCAATTAAGAGGATATGATATATTTCGGCGAGATCAACCGCCAAATATAAGAGTTAGAGGTGGAGTAGCCATACTAACATTGACTAGAACTACCGCCGAAGCTGTTGATCTAAATACAAACCTAAAAGCGGTCGCCATGAGAATGAAGCGTCTGCTTCAGGTCACTGTCTGCAGCATACACTTGCCGAATTTTGATTGGACGGAGGATGATATAGCACGATTAATTTCTCAGCTTCTCCCACCTGTACTACTGGTGGGTGATTTTAATGCTCATAATTCTCTTTGGGGATCGGATCGAGTAGATCCACATCGCTTTGGGGAAGAGAATTGCATAGGTTCCTGATGAATTCTGTTCTTATTCTTTTAAACGATGGGTCAGGAACTTTTGTCAATGTCAGAGATGGATCGACGTCCTGTATAGATCTAGCAGTCATAAGTGGATCGATAGCACTGAGGTACACACTTTACATGTTTTAGAGGATTTACATGGAAGGGATCATTTCCCGTTGTAATTGACGTTATAATAAAAACATATTCCATCTGCAAAAAGATGGTTGTTTGATAAGGGAGATTGGACGAGCTTCACAGCTAGAACGATACTCCCAGAAACAACTGGAGATATCGAAGCTGATGTAGACGCTATAACTAATGCGATACTTGACTCTGTATCGAGGTGTATTCCCAAAACATCTGGGTAACTTACGAAGCGACCCGTTCCGTGGTGGAACGATGAAATAAGTGAAGCTATAAAAAGAAAGAAAAGAGCGTTTAACGCCTTTATGAAACGTCCCACTGTAGATAACCTAATTGCCTTTAAAAAATACAGGGCGTATGCAAAACGACTTATGATAGACTCTAAGAAACGATCCTGGCAGCAATACGTGTCATCCATTGACAGAAATACTACTGCATCAGACGTTTGGAAGAAAGTGAAGGCGATTTGTGGACGTAAAAACTTTGCTTTCATAGCTAGCCTTCCAGATGAAGATGAAATTAAGGACACTCCAAACGAAATTAGCTATTCCAGTAGAAATCAGCAAAAGCGTCTATGTTGATGATTTGGCAATTGTGTATGCCAGCAATAAGACAGCTATAGTGAAATACAAATTACAACGAGCGATTAACGCTCGTAATGAAGTTGCGAGGAATAATGGATTCCAATTTTCTCCAGAAAAAAACATGCTGTGTACACTTCTGTAGGAAGAGAATTTCTCACCAAAGTCCTATTTTGACAACTGGCAACAATCCAGTACAATATAAGGATAATGTGAGATATTTAGGTCTGTTATTGGATAAATCCCTGACGTGGGGATTACATATACAGGACTTCAGTATTAGATGCAAAAAAAGCCCCAATCATTATTAAATGTTTATCGAACGTCAATTGGGGTTCAGATAAAGAAATATAATTGAGACTATATAAGGCATTGTTTCAATCGAAACTCGACTACGGATTTATTGTATATTCATCCGCTAGGAAGTTGCATTTAAGAAAGTTAGACGTAATTCATAATAGCGGAATAAGATATGCGACAGGCGCATTCCGCACAAGTTCGGCGACTAGTCCGAAGCCGGAATAATTCCATTACATTATAGAACAGAGATCCTGCTGCTAAGATATGCAGCAAATATACGGGCCTTTCCTACTCATATAAATAACAAACTTTTTAACAACCATCCTCTGGCTGCATTATATGAAAATTGTGTTACCTATTCCAAACCAGCCGGAATAAGGTACCACGATTGACATGAAAATATGAAATTGCTATACCACAGATATTAGCAATTTCTACGAGAGAAATACCGCCATGGCTTTTGCCAGCGGTAAATACAAGGCTGGATCTCTCTCGGGAAGAAATAAAAAAGAAGCCAACAGAAGAAGATCATCCAACAGGAATTTTTATCAACCCTCAGTAGTTACGAACATATTAAAATCCATTTTTTGAAGCTGCCAGATATGGCCAGTGTCTATACGACAGAACTTACTGCCATACAGCAAGCTCTTCGGTACACAGAACACAATTGCGAAAAGAGAGTGCTAATATGTTCCGATTCTAAGTGCACTTGTTGCAATTCGAAACAAGAACATTAAGGATATTCTAATTACAAACACCCTGTCCATTTTGTACGTTTTAAATCAACGAGGACAGCGATGCGTATTTGTATGGACTCCAGGGCATGATGGTATTGCAGGTAATGAAAGCGCAGACGAAGCTGCCAGAAAGGCGACAGTCTGCTATAACTTGGATGTAATTCCTGTACGGGTGGCAGATGTTAAAAACTGTCTAATTAACACAATAAGTAACAGGTGGAATACTGATTGGAGGAGTTTAAATACAAAATTAACTCAGTCAAAACTTTTCCGTAGGAATGGAAAAGCGACGTGAAGTTGACTTGCCGATTACAAGTGGCTGTGACCAGATTTAGAATCGGTCACACGCGAATAACAAATTCATATTTGTTAACTGGCGAAGAAAGACCAATGTGCGGTGTTTGTAATAAAACACTTACAGTTAAGCATCTAATGGAAGAGTGTACCATATATGACGACCTCAGAAAGAGGTTCCGGCTAAGAAATGATATTGCTGCTGATTTGGAAAATGGAAATGAAGAAAAAAATAGTTGCTTATTTACACGCCAGTGGACTTATTAAAAGTCTGTAAAAAATGAAAATTTAAAGCTGTGTTAAACAAACTCTAAGGGGTAGTTTTGATATATATGAGAGTCTCGAAGCATGGAACGTATAGTGACGGGAGGTAGCCCTCTTGCTTAGGCCGCCCGGGCTCGCCTGCATGCAACAGTAGGGGGTCGGGGTGTGTCCAATGATGGCATGGGGGACCCTCAAGGGTGGACTGAGGGCGCGAGGCTATGGGTATACGCAATGCATACCTAGAGCCAAGTAGGTCAGGACCGGGAAGGGTAGCCTCCCCGCCGAGAGGCTCTTTGGCCGTCCTGAACAGGTGGTCGGATTGCTCTTATGACGCTGGGAGGACCCCGATGGGTTACGTCATACTGAACTGTTTTTAGGGGGGAGTCAACTGCCATGGCATCCTGGGCGACTGATATGCTGCTTAACGGCGGTTCTGGTCGCTCGGAGGGTGCTTAAATAAATAAATAAGCGAAACAGGTACAAGGAGATAATGGTATTGTAAAGACTTATATTTTCCATTTATGTTTTTTGTATTATTTTCTTTAATATAAATATCGGAGCCTTTTACACACCATAAGTGTTGTTTATTGTTTGCGGATTAATGTTTTGTGTATTTTTGTGCTTTTAAATAAAAATGTAAGGGCCCTTTACACCCTTACTAATGATGACCCTGATGGTGATATTAACCTCTTTTTTAAGATTGTGATGAGGGCTAATGACCTTGGCAGTCGATGCCCATAAAACACAAAATAATAATAATAATAATAATAATAATAATGACTAAGTACAAAACCAAATTCTTATAAATACAAAATCCTGCATGAGATCTCTAAGATACTGCAAATTTTAACAATCTTTTTCCAGTCCCCAAAAATAAAGACTTTTATCTTTGGTGAAGAATCCACATAAAATTATATAATTCTAACAGTCTGCATCTATGATAACCAAAATCATGCATTTTGATGTGCCATCATGAATGGTGTTAGTTATCAGTATGGTATGTTACCAGAATGGTATTATTAGTCACCATTTGAAAATTTTATTTTAACTGTTGTTTTTTTCTTCTACATCATACATTACAGTATTTTTCATAAAACTTCAAGAATAACATTTTCATTTGTTTTTTTTTTTTATACGAGTATGTTTAATAATTAATAGGAATAAAAAAAATACAAAGTTTAGGAGCTGAAAATGAAAACTCCAATCACTGAATGTATTGAAAATTATTTATAAGTCATTTTATTTATAAAGTGTTACATATTAATATGAGAAATATGACTTTGAGCACAATTTAATATAAGCCTTAAAATGTAATTTTTAAAATTTATATTCAATCCATTCTACATGTACACATATGTTAACAACATTAACTAAATTAGCACTTTAAGAATAATGGTGTCAATTTTTGCCTATAACTATTCAAAAACCATCCTTTTTTCTTTTTAGTATGAGTACAGATTTTTTTTTAAATTTGTATTTTGAAATTTTGACTTATACACTGATAATATACAGTGTACTAAAGGAATATTTTTTGATATTAGGTTTTTAGGTTCTGTTACTGTTTGGTGTATACATACATACATTTACTATATTTTGCGGCATAGATTTTGGATTTGTATCAAGACCAAGTTTTCTAAACAAATAAAAATTTTTGTTAAAATTCTACTGTAATTTAAAGTTTGATGTTTTAATGGGCATATTATCAAGTTGATCTACTTAACTTTGGTGAGGATTTTAGTCTTATCAAATTGTTTCTATTTGTTGGTTTTATCCTGAAATGTTCATATAATGCAGACTGCTGAGCAGTGATATTTAACATTCACAGAATATGTATTCTTTTAGGCAAGTTGAAAAAATTACAAAAAAGAAACTTAGACACTTCTTTGTAAACTATATTAACAGTTTTCCCTTCATATGTGAGAATGACCAGAAAGTTAGGTGAGCTCACTCTGGAACAGGCCATGAAGTTTATATGAAAGGACCTAATTATACTTCTGTTGTCATTTTTTTAAATTTCCTAATAATTTATAAATACTTCCCACCAATTTGTTTAATGTTAAAGAGTTCCTTTCGTAAAAACAATACTACTATCTTGATGGAGTTTATAAAAAAACCCAATGCTGAATACTCTTCTTCTGCATATTCAATAAACAAGCAGTTAAATATATACTGAAATACTTCTCCATTAAACATTATTTTGTAGACATTCATTAGTTTACTTTTCTTTATATAGAGGCATTCAGTGTTACTTCATATTTTTATGTGTTAATAAGGAATTAATTTCTGAATTTAAGTTAAACTTTGCCACTGGGTTATTGGGTCTGAGTTATGAGGGATGTAGAAAGAAGAGGTATTTTAGTATAAATGCTAGAGCATTTGCCTATGAGCCTACAAAGAATGATTCTAAACATACATCAGCATCCTTTCCTCATTGTCACTGATGTCATCTGTTCCATCTACAATAGAAATGAAGCCTTCACATAAAATATGATTTATCTTGAATAGTAAATCACATGACTTACTGTTTTAATAAAGATTTGTAATCGGTCGTAGTGGTCCTGCTTGTGCTCTATTCAAGTTTGTTCTTAGACCCAATTTTAATAGAACCGCTTGTGTTTCCATAGTAACGTAATTCAGTGTATAATTTGTATACTTGTTTGATTAAAGCATAAAGCAAATCAATAAAAACAAATTCTGTGATTATGTATTAACTTATATTTTACAACAAAATATTACAGAATTATTATATTTCATGTACATGAAATACATACATGTATAATTTCCTAAAAATAATTACAATATTTCTGGTTTGTTTTATAGTTAAGTCATGGTAGCATTCTTGAGTCAGCTTTCTAAAATAAATAAATAAAAATGTAAAATTTAAAAAAATACCAATTATAATAATATTGCAACATTTCGGTGATACATAATCTAAAGATTCTAAAAGTTTATTTATTTTTTATTTTAAGTTTATAAAATAATTATCTATCGCATAGCGATAGAATCATTGTAATAAGGATAAAATCAAAACCTAAACCGACAACGATTGTTAACGTTTATATGCCTACAAGCGCCCATGATGATGATGAGGTAGAGTGTGTATACGAAGAGATTGATGAAGCAATTAAACACGTAAAGGGAGATGAAAATTTAATAATAGTTGGAGATTGGAATGCAAGCATTGGAAAAGGCAAGGAAGGAAATATAGTGGGTGAATATGGGCTGGGCAAAAGGAATGAAAGAGGGGACCGACTTATAGAATTTTGCACGAAGTATAATTTAGTAATTGCCAACACCCAATTTAAAAATCATAATAGAAGAATATACACTTGGAAAAAGCCAGGCGATACTGGAAGGTATCAGATAGATTATATCATGGTTAAGCAAAGATTTAGAAATCAACTCGTTGACTGCAAAACTTACCCTGGAGCAGACATTGATAGCGACCATAATTTGGTGATAATGAAATGTAGGTTGGGGTTTAAAAACCTGAAGAAAAGTTGTCAGATGAATCGGTGGAATTTAGAGAAGCTTGAGGAAGAGGAGGTAAAGAAGATTTTTGAGGAGGACATCGCAAGAGGTCTGAGTAAAAAAGATATGGTAGAAAATGTAGAAGAAGAATGGGAGAATGTTAAAAAGGAAATTCTTAAATCAGCTGAAGCAAACTTAGGCGGAATAAAGAGAACTGGTAGAAAACCTTGGGTTTCAGACGATATATTGCAGCTGATGGATGAACGTAGAAAATATAAGAATGCTAATGATGAAGAAAGTAAAAGGAACTATCGGCAATTAAGAAATGCTATAAATAGGAAATGCAAACTGGCGAAAGAAGAGTGGATTAAAGAAAAGTGTTCAGAAGTGGAAAGAGAAATGAACATTGGTAAAATTGACGGAGCATACAGGAAAGTTAAGGAAAATTTTGGGGTACATAAATTAAAATCTAATAATGTGTTAAACAAAGATGGTACACCAATATATAATACGAAAGGTAAAGTCGATAGATGGGTGGAATATATTGAAGAGTTATACGGAGGAAATGAATTAGAAAATGGTGTTATAGAGGAAGAAGAGGAAGTTGAGGAGGATGAAATGGGAGAAACAATACTGAGATCTGAATTTAAGAGAGCATTAAAAGATTTAAATGGCAGAAAGGCTCCTGGAATAGACGGAATACCTGTAGAATTACTGCGCAGTGCAGGTGAGGAAGCGATTGATAGATTATACAAACTGGTGTGTAATATTTATGAAAAAGGGGAATTTCCGTCAGACTTCAAAAAAAGTGTTATAGTTATGATACCAAAGAAAGCAGGGGCAGATAAATGTGAAGAATACAGAACAATTAGTTTAACTAGTCATGCATCAAAAATCTTAACTAGAATTTTATACAGAAGAATTGAGAGGAGAGTGGAAGAAGTGTTAGGAGAAGACCAATTTGGTTTCAGGAAAAGTATAGGGACAAGGGAAGCAATTTTAGGCCTCAGATTAATAGTAGAAGGAAGATTAAAGAAAAACAAACCAACATACTTGGCGTTTATAGACCTAGAAAAGGCTTTCGATAACGTAGATTGGAATAAAATGTTCAGCATTTTAAAAAAATTAGGGTTCAAATACAGAGATAGAAGAACAATTGCTAACATGTACAGGAACCAAACAGCAACAATAACAATTGAAGAACATAAGAAAGAAGCCCTAATAAGAAAGGGAGTCCGACAAGGATGTTCCCTATCTCCGTTACTTTTTAATCTTTACATGGAACTAGCAGTTAATGATATTAAAGAACAATTTAGATTCGGAGTAACAGTACAAGGTGAAAAGATAAAGATGCTACGATTTGCTGATGATATAGTAATTCTAGCCGAGAGTAAAAAGGATTTAGAAGAAACAATGAATGGCATAGATGAAGTCCTACGCAAGAACTATCGCATGAAAATAAACAAGAACAAAACAAAAGTAATGAAATGTAGTAGAAATAACAAAGATGGACCCCTGAATGTGAAAATAGGAGGAGAAAAGATTATGGAGGTAGAAGAATTTTGTTATTTGGGAAGTAAAATTACTAAAGATGGACGAAGCAGGAGCGATATAAAATGCCGAATAGCACAAGCTAAACGAGCCTTCAGTAAGAAATATAATTTGTTTACATCAAAAATGAATTTAAATGTCAGGAAAAGATTTTTGAAAGTGTATGTTTGGAGTGTCGCTTTATATGGAAGTGAAACTTGGACAATCGGAGTATCTGAGAAGAAAAGATTAGAAGCTTTTGAAATGTGGTGCTATAGGAGAATGTTAAAAATCAGATGGGTGGATAAAGTGACAAATGAAGAGGTATTGCGGCAAATAGATGAAGAAAGAAGCATTTGGAAGAATATAGTTAAAAGAAGAGACAGACTTATAGGCCACATACTAAGGCATCCTGGAATAGTCGCTTTAATATTGGAAGGACAGGTAGAAGGGAAAAATTGTGTAGGCAGGCCACGTTTGGAGTATGTAAAACAAATTGTTGGGGATGTAGGATGTAGAGGGTATACTGAAATGAAACGACTAGCACTAGATAGGGAATCTTGGAGAGCTGCATCAAACCAGTCAAATGACTGAAGACAAAAAAAAAAAAAAAAAAATAATTCATTTTACTCCTCCCAGTAAAACTAAGATATTTGGAAAAAAATCACTACTTATACTAGTTAATAAGGCATTTTTCATTCAATAAAGAATTATACATTTATTTAAATAATGATAATGACATTGCTCATAAAGTGATGAATTCAAGTTTTAATTGATTTTTAATTATTTTGTATTATCAATCAATTAGCCTCAAAAGTGACTGAAAACATCATGAGTTATGTTTACAAAACATTATACAATATAATCATATTTATCTGGATATGGCTTGGATGAATGAAAGTCTGTATAGAAATGAAATTTCATATAGACTGATTAAATTATAGCTTAATGTGAAATGTAAGAAAATTATTTGAAATTATTTTTAATCTATGTATTAATAATAAATTCAAACTTTATATATAATAAGATCAGTTTTAAAGTAAATAGATGTACAAACTAGATAATAAGATTACAGTAGTCATTAAGCTAATCACATTTCATCAAGCAAGGGTTGGATGAGTTAAGTGTACTATTGTCAGCATATTATTAATGCTTGTCTGTATATGCATGTATCTAACTGACAGATCTATAATCTATAGTATAAAATTGACTGAGTAAATATGAAAAATTATCACATTTTTTTATTGATTTTGGTAAATTGAATTCATTCTACTTCATGAATTTCATAACACAATATACCAACTTAAATTAGAATACTAAAACAAAATTAGTGAAGGAATGATGTTCTAAAGTTTAGTGAAAATAAATACTAATGGTTTTATAACATCCTGATGCGAAATAAGTCTTTATAATCCACATAGACTGAGTTATACTGTATCAAAATAAATTTGGTTCGTTTCATCATTAAAAATTAATTGCATTTACATTAAAAAAATAATATTAGTTTCTTAAAGTAATATTTTTTCTTATTTTAAACTCTTTTTAATTAATTTTAAAAATAAATATAATAGAATTACAAAAAAAAGTACTTCATTTTAATTTAATTTTGTTTAATTAACCAGATGATGTAGACTGAAAATCAAAAATGTATAGATTCATTTTTTATATTATTGGTTTTTACTGAATAATTTTCTGTTTAAAAGTAGTCTAATTTGTTATCGTATAAGTATTTTTGAATTTGAATTTTTTGTTTAGTTAATTTTGTACATTAAAGCTAATAAGATAGGCGTGAAAAACATAACAGTTAATACTTTTAATTTTCACTGCTAATCATCGTGAACAAAATTATTGCAAATTTAAATAATGTTGTAATTAAATCCTCAGGTTAATTTTTTCAGATATGACAAAGATTATCAAACTTTCAGTATGTGCTAAAAGTATAAAAGTAAACATTTTTACAGCTAAATTTTAATTATTGTTATTATGGGCATAAATATTAGTAATTTTATCTTAAAATTAACAGTAATTCTTAATCCTTTTTTTTTATTAACATGTTTTTATATTTTTAGTATCATATCATATCATGCATTAACATACCAGTCGTATAAAAATCAGTAAGTTAAAAATGTGAAAATTAATGTTTCTAATGATATAATGATAAGTTTGTGTAATATTTATAGACTTAAAAAAAATTATCTACAGGCGGAAATGAAATAGACAGAGGATTGATTGGCTAAGCCTGCCATATGGCAGAACATATCACCATAAAAAAAAGGTTTCATTCGTAAATTTATATGTTTTTTAATGCAGAAATATAAGTCCTTGTCAGTATTACATTATTTATTATCATGTAGTTTCAACAAAATTAGAAATGCACAAACATTTATTTTTCAAATTCAGTCATTAGAAATGTAATTTAAAAACTGGTTTATATAGTACTGACCTATTTTATGAAATAAACAAAATGAACACAGTAAAAATTATCATATAATAATGTATACTAGTAACCTAAGTAATTTTCTCTAAAAATAATATATTTTTTCTGAATTTTTTTTTACTAGCTCTAAAAATGAATGATCTTAAAATTTAACTGTATGACTGATTTAAGTAAAGTTAAATAACCAAATGTACATTCTAAAGAAGTGGATGTAATTAACTAATTAAGGTAAATGTTTTAATGAATCAGTTTCTTAGAAAATAAAAATATTCTCAGTGCTAACAGGATTGGAAAGAAATTGCTGAAATTAAATTTTAATTATTTTATTCGTATTTGAAAATGAAAAGGACAGAAAAAACTTCAAAGGTTGGGTGTAGATGTATGTTATATTTTGGGGTGTCTTATTACCTTAAAAAACAAGAAAAAATAATCTAAACTTACTTTAACTGTTATATTATTTGTATTTACATTTTACTTTTTCATACAATTCGTAGATCAGCATCGGGTAGATAAATAACATTTATTCTTTTATATAATAATAAAATATGTTTTAAGAAATTTTTTCAAAACTATGATACTGGAAAAGAATGAAGCATTTTCTTGAAATAAATTGATTAAAAGTACATATATAATCATTTAAAAAGAGAGTTGCAATTTTCATAAACTGTGCAATATGATGTAATTTCACATCATTAGATTAATTAATTCCAAATTCCAAATCCAGATCCAAGCTTCTTATGAATTTCTCCCATATTTGCCTTTCAATAAACCAGCAGATTTTGCTTTCAGTAACTGAATACAATTTCACCGTTTCTGTTGAAATATTCTGTACAAATAAATAGCTACAGCTACTTTCAATTTCATATAAAAAAGCTTTCCAGATTTTCTTCTGCTATAAAGTAGTTTTAGCAGTTTTCATAATAATTATACATTTATTAAAATAAAAGTTACTGGAAATCTTATGTGTGTTGGAATGTGCCTTTCTCAGTAAAATGATTGATGGTTCAGTATCGGGTTGAAGCTGTTACATTTTAAAACTAACAGCAACTTGGTACAGCCTCCGGAACAGCATTTTATTGTTGAATTTTAATTAACATCATTTCTGGACTAGGGATCCAGGAATGCAAAAAGTTATAAGCACATTCCTACAATAGAAAAGGACACAGCTGCCTGCAGTTCTGAATCAACAAAGCTGCACTAAATATATTCAGAGACTTCCAGAATATCATAGGAGTCAGTCAACTTATTGGAAATTTTACTATTCTCCTTGTGACCTTTCCATGTTTCCTTTATTGATTCTAAAAATATACTTTCAGAATATTTCTTGAGCAGTACTTTTAATCAGGAATAATAAATAACTAAGAAGTTGGAAGTATGTGAAAGGCATCAATTTTTTCAGAAAGTTGTTAAAATCTTTTTTCATTGTTGTTTCATTGCATTTATATATATATATATATATTTTAAGTAGGTTGCTTCAGAATAAGGAAAATGTTATTTAAACATAATATGAGATTATGTTTTAATTAAACCAAATAATTTTGTGAAAAATATTGTTCAACAAGTACTTAACAGCATTTTACATCCCTAGAATGTTTCCCATTATAAAGATGCTGTTTTTGGTTATTAGCTAGCTATTGTACCACAAACAGATAGCACTAAAATATGCCTTACATTTTTTAAATAATCTTTGTTCATCATGTAACGCTAGAACGGTAGTACTGTGACAAATAGCAACAGATTTTATAAGAAATTATTCCTATGTTGTTTCAAGAATTTCTAATTGAAATTACACCTACTCATAAAAATTGCACTATCAACTAAAGATTAAAGAGGCAGAAAGAAAATAATCTAAAAACAGTAATCATATTCTAATGATGTTTTTCAAGTTAAACCTTTGAATTGTTTTCTTCAAATTTGTATCTAACATGACAAAAAGTATCTGCATCATTTTTATTTGTTTAGAACAGTTAGCAGTATTAGTATTATCACAAAATTCTAATCTGTTATGTTCATATTATATGCCCGAAAAATTTTACTAATTAAAATATAATTTTTTTTTTCAATATTTATTATTGTATGAATATTATTATATATTCAATCTATGACAAAAATTTATTCTATCAAATACGGTTTTTAAAATAGTTATGTTCTAAAAGTTCATTATTTAATGAACACTAAAATATAAAATTTGTATTTCTTGTAATAGATGAAAGGATTATAGTATATTAATTTATAAAACTTATTTATGTAATGTAAAAATATGTATTTAAAAAATCAAAAAATTGCAAATTTTAACAAACTTTTTTTTACAGTAGAACAGAAATCCCTTAAATAATGAATATTATTTGAAAAGGTATGATTTGTGATGTAGAAGTACATTAAACTTAGAATGTAATACCCAGATGTGAAAAATGAGTATATTAACGTAAAGGATTGTGCTAATAAAATTGAATATGTTTTAAAATATCTCAATATATACTCGTATATTTCAACAATAATTACATTAGTGGGTGGCATATAGATGTGCACATTGCATGCAAGAGAGATAAACTGATGGTGGAACAGTTAGATAGTCATTCCTTTACAAAAACATCTCGTATAGTTTTATATACTTACATAATATGCAGTACATTTTCAGAGTTGTTACAACTGTTAATAGGGTGGTAAGCCAGTTGTCAGCCTATGTGCACAGCAATATGCCACCCGCTATACATATGTATGTATAGTCTCCTCTAAATAGTATAGGATATATAATTACTTTAGAATTATCCATTTAATTACTTATATGGCTCTAGGAGTGTCTGATCGATTGAAAAACCATACAAAGAAATCTTCAGAAAACTCTAGAAACAAGAATAAATCTAAGAGAAATTTGTTGTTTTGTTACAAATAAAATGTTTATTTGGACTTGAATCTTTTTTTTATTGGTACAGGAAATTATCTTGATTAGCTGATCAATCCAAAGAATAAGAGTATGTCAGCCAGAGACAAAGATTTTACAATTTTGTATTTGTTGCCAAAATCGGTGGCTTTTGTTAATGAAATAAAAGGCACTCATAAAAATCTAATGCTATATTTTGATCTGTTATATTCTGTGGTAAACAGAACAGAATATAGAATGTTCCATAACATCTTACCAAAGTTTTTTGAGATCAATTTTAATAAACTATTCTAATTATTAAGAGTGAATCATGGATAAAGTCTGTGACCTATCAAAAATGTTGTTAAAATATTTATTATGTACACATCAGGTTATTTAAAGTACAATTTGAAACATGAGGAGTACCTTTATATTATGTGAAAGAGGCAACAGAAGTTTGACAACGTGCAAGAAAGGCTAAGTTTCATGTGATGAAGGAGAGTGAGAGTTAAAATGAAAAAAATAGTGTGTTGTAATTTATGGACAACCCATACACCATTATTCAAAACTTCATTTGCTTTTATTTACTCGTATTTACATTAATTTATTACATTTTTAAAAACTGAGATGTTCAAAGCACTTTGAATCTATCAGGTTGTATACAACTTACCAAATTACCCAGGATCATGTGTTCTTATATTTTTCTGTCAAATGAAATTATTTAATTTAATGCACATTACATTATTCAGTCAGTTGTAGAGCTATAATTACAAAATAACTGAATTGAAATGATGTATGTATATATATGCAACAAATATGTATTTTAAGTATTGTAACTGTTGTTGATTTTTATGAAACATTTTTTTCAGAAAATCGTAGCTGTATTATTTGTATATTTAGTGCAGTATGCTAAAATTTAATGCACTTTGTTTTATCTGTGTTTTCTTTTGTACATATATATTTTATTATTATTTCAGTTCATTTCAGTTATTTCAGTTCATTCAGTTATTTCAGTTATTTTATAATTTTTTCCCCTTACCATTGAGGTTGGACCGATATTGAATACATTGTACAACCTCAGTGGGTGCCTCGCCTCAAATCCTTTGGGACTTCATAGGATCTGACAAAGTTGTGCGCTTAGGGGGTCACTCACACACCTGGATGCGGGTATGATAGTATTTCTGATGTGGACTTGAATGTCCCCGATTCTTCTTCTACCAGTAAAAGCAACTGCAGAGATCTTATTCGGCGCATGAGAGAGGTCTCTCTCTCCCCAACCAATCCACTATTTTACCAATGGCAACAGTCACAGAGTCTTCAACAACCTGTACTGTATTGCTGGTGACCAGAACAGTCAGGTCGTCAGCATATGCTATGAGTTCTACATCCCCATCATATGTCGGTCACAGTTCTCCATCGAATGCAAGGTTCCACAGGAGTGGCCCACGAACTGACCCCTGCAGAACCCCACCAAATATGTTTACCTCGATGCCTCCATCCTCGGTGCTCACGCTGGTCTTCCTATTGTCTAAGTAATTATTTACCACACACCTCAGATAATCACTGACGTGTCTAGCAGCAAGTACATCATTTACATCCTGCCAGGGCAGACTTCCGAATGCGTTCCTGACATCTAAGAGGACTAGTAATGGAATCTTCCTCTGATGCCAGGAACCATCAGCCCTTTCACTAGCCCAGTTGATCACATAATTCAGGGCATCCACTGTGGACCTCCCCTGTATGAACTCATATTGCCTGGGGGAGAGCCCACTGCTTGCCTTAACTTCAGTCCATAGCCGATCGACCAGTATTCTTTCATATAACTTTCCAACCGTATTAATCAATGATATAGGTCTGTAAACTGCAACATCTTGCTGGACTTCTGTCTTTTTTTTTGGAATGAGCACAGTTCGTGATTCCTTCCAACAATTTGGAAATCGTGTACCCTCTAAAGTTACTCTATATCTACTCTTGTGTAATAAACTACAGTATCCATAAATATCAAACACTATATTATACCTGAACAACATTAAATAAATCTGGATAAATTTAATATTCTTAAAAATTAATATATAAAAACTATGACTGTTGAAAACAAATTACATTACATATGAAAATGATGGTGACATTTAAATGAAACAATGATGTTATGAAAGATGATTACACAAACTAAACAGTACTGAATAATTAAATATTAAAGAACTAAATTAACATTAATTTAAGATTCAGGAATTTTTTGTTTTTTGTTTTTTTTTATAAATAATTCACTTTCAAGTCATAGTTATTTAAAACACATTTACTGCCACAATAGCATCATTCCTTTTAATATACTTTCTTAATAGGGTACGAAAAAAAGCCCTCAAATTCATTTTGAAGTAATACAGATTTCTGACTTATACTTAATGTGTTATTATCATCATCATTTATTTTTCCATTGTTAAGCAAATGAATATTAAATTTATAAATGTTTTATTAAAATGTATCCTAGCTAAAGAAAAAGTCTAATACCTATTTCATGTTACTCATTTTTTGTTGTCTTAATTTTTCTAGTTACTTCAATGCTTTCATAGAGCACTGTTACATCTACAGACATATTATAAAACAATTAACATAATAAAAATATTAAATGTTAACTTATTTTTAAATAATGAGAAGAAAGCAGCCATGCTTAAATAAAAATTTCCTGGTTATCAGATTATTCTGCTACAAGTGCATCTACTGTTGAATTTACAAATTATTGTTTATATTTATAAAAGTCTTTGTAACTGTTAGATGAAATAATTAACAGCACAGTTTCTCTTATTTCTCTCTATTATTTAAAAATTTTAATGCATGAATGATTTAATAATTCATTTGAAGAAAAACATAGTATTTTAGTGCATTTACAAGAGCACTCATGTTATAAGAGAAAAATAAGACAGAAAAAAGTGAGTAATTTTAATATAAGTATTTTATTTTATAACAAATTAATTTTGTAACATACCTGTTTACACATTCATTTATTTTTTTGCTACAGCCCGATTAAAAAGGATAATACTAGTTCAAAATGTTATTTTCCCATGCTGCTCATTTGAATCACCCTCGTGTTTGTGCATTTATATATAGAAATGAAAAATATCTACCACACTTGATTTCGATGTAATCCTGAGTCTAATAATTGATATAAAAGTTTGGTAAGGTTTGAATTCTATTATTTTACTGAATGATAATTGAATAAAGTATTGAAGTACTGTATTGTGTCAAATCCTGGCAATTTTGGTGCTAGAAGTATGTTAAACTATTATTCCTCAATCTCAGTGATTGAATGATGCTGCACAATACTATAAAAATGCTAGAGCCAATGAGATCAATACTGTGTTTTTTTTCAAATTTATATAACTGTATAGAATATTACAGGAAAGAATAAATTCCTGATTGTTTTTCTTTTTAATAGGATTGCTACAGATTATATGAACATTGTTTTTTTAAAATATTTTAATGAATATCAACTAAAATTAAAAAAAATAATTGTATTATTGTACAAAACTAATATTCATGTAAGTAAAAAAAAAAAAAAATTGTGATGTCCTTTAGAAAAAATGTTATTAAACGTTTTTTATTGCTATAAAAATTGTCTACAAGATAGACTTGTTACTTTGGCAAGTCCTACAAAATGGTTTATAAATCTCCACAAGAGAACACTTAAGTATGTTAACAAAAAATAAAACTGGTGATTTTTATATAACTTCTTAACAAACAACTCCATATTAATTTTTCATACTGAGTACATTGTGGTAACTGGCAATCTCATTTTACATATAATTTAAAAAATAATTGAGTTATTAATTAATCATTATGACAAGCTCTAAACCTTTATGAAAGATTTAGAAAAAAACAAAATTTGCTCTTAATAAACTTAAAATAATCGAGTGACATTTTGTAACATAAATTATAAAGTATTTATTCTATTTTCAAACTAAAAACTTTTCTGGTCTAAAAGCAAATTATTTAATTTTTTTTTTTTTTTTGGTTTTTTATTTTTGAGGTGGAAACAAAAATAATGATAGACTATAATAAGAGCCTCCTTAAATAACCTTCTCTGTTCAAAATTTATCATCAAATGCGATTTATAAAAGATCTCCTTCATCGTTATATAAATTTATTTTTTTCTAGTTTATATTGTATGGTAAAGATATAATAATTTAATATATTTTATTAAAATAGATTTAAATAAATTGTTCTCAGATACTACAAAAGCACATTTTATGGTAATATTACACTAAAAGAGACTTGCCCTAATAATACATATTATTAATTATTGTATATAATATAAACTGCTTACCAATATATTATTTGTTTCCTCTCAAACAGTTTCAGCTATTCTGCCATCTTTAGGAGGAATTATAATTTATGATTAAATTTATAAAATTATAAAACTTACATAATTAAATTATATACATAACAATTGGTTGTAATTTTGTTAAAGTTCATCAATAGTTTAATTTGTTGAGTTGTTAGGAGACCAGCCCAAGAAGATACTATAATACACTGTAATTCTTTTCATCCATGGACCAGAGAATAGCCACTTTCAGTTCATTAATATACAGAGGAATTAAATATCTCAAACGTAATTCAATAAGATTAAATAGTATTAAATACATTGCCACATTGAATGGATGTAATGATAATTTAATAGATAAATTATACTTCAGATTAAAAAAATAAATTATATATAAAAGAAAAGAAAAAACTAAAACATAATAACTCGGGAAATGAACCCGAGTTAATTTTTACATATTATGTAAAAATGGAATATAATTTAAACTATAGAAAATTTAATAAAATATATAAATCATTTAATCTAAAAACAGCGTATACAACTAATAATAGAATCATAAATTATATTAATAATAGAGATCCAACTAATAAATGATCCAATCCTAATAAATAGTAATAAATATAATTTGAACGGACAGGGCATAAAAAAATGGGCTTAAAACAGGGACAGGGCTTAAAATGTGAAGATTGGGAATTACGATATATTGGTATGATCAATCAATCATTTTTAATTCGAACTAAAGAACATATTAATTGTATAACTAAGAAACATAAAGACAATTCAAATTTTGCTAAACATATTTTGGAAACTAAACATAATTATGATCCAAATAAATTCATGGAAGTAGTGGATTATTCTAATAATTATTATAACACTTTTAATCTTGAAAAATTCCATATATACAAAAATAATAAATTAATAAATGAACAAATTAAATTCGATGATGATATTTTATATAAGCAAATAATAAACAATAACAATTAAGTTGGCTAAACTGATTCCACAATTTACAGAGTTCATAACAATTGTGAGACTATTACAATACAGACATAGTCACTTTAACTTTTGACAAACTTTAAAAAATGACAATCAGTTGTTATGTATACAATTTAATTATGTAAATTTTATAATTTTAATCATAAATTATAATTCTTCTGAAGGTGGCAGAATAGCTGAAAGCGCTCAAGGGAAACAAATAATATATTGGTAAGCAGTTTATATTATATACAATAATTGCATTTTACCAACGGTGCCATGTTAGAAAAACTTAATATTATTAATTGTAGTATTTTTTTATTAATAAGACTTTTTTAAATTAATAGATATTCCTGCTTAATTTTGCATTAAGCATGATTGTATTTCACATTTAATATAAAAGCTCTTTTGTTATTGTTCTTTATAATTTTTGTTAAAGAAATTGGAAAAGCAAATTTCAGTTTTTAATAGGGTGTTATGAAGAAAAAAAATTAATTTTGTTATGTATTGGTAGGTAAGATTTTTTCACTGTTTTATCCTAAGTACATTTCTTTTATAATTTTTCATACATTTTCTGAATAAAACTGCAAGAGATTAGATAACCTTTTAATAAGCTAAGAAGTGTATGGTTCTAAGGGTTTCTTGTATAACTCAACAGATAAAATTCATTGTAAAAAGAACAAATGATAGAAATCAAAAAATTTTTGGTATGCTTTTACACTTATTTTTTTAATCAAATAATAAGAAATTAGGAACATTAATAATTTTCTTAAAATGAAAAGTCCTGAATTTTCAATGTACAGATTAATTTCCTATGTTTGAAAACTTTCCAATCTGAATTTTGAATTTATCCACAATTATTATTTTTTGTAATTTTAATACTTTTAAATTACAGTAATTACATGTAGAAGCTCTTATAACAACTAACTGACTGAAAGATGACCTACAATACTGTTTATATCTACATCAGTGTTGTAAATATCAGAGTGTCAATTATAGGAACTATTTTGAAGGCCATCATCATAATACTATATAATAATTTGATAAGAAATTACATATAGTTTTCTTATTCCAGTCTTATTGCTTTTTGTTTCGCACCTCACATACAACACACATACATATGTACACATACACAGTTCTTTAAAAAAAAAAGTTACTTATAATGCAGCAGACTTTTATGTATAATTCTGCAAGTAATCAGTAAATTTGATATAATTTCTAAATAATAAATATATAACATTAAAAAATAGTTAAATATAGTTCATTATTTTCATTTTATACTAGGGTCAGCATTCTGAACCAGTTGAAGGCGTTGATGGTAATAAATCTAGAGAACTATATGAATACAGTGGTTTTTGATCAAATTTTTTTCTTTTGGTGAGACGATAAAATGTAAATATACAAAGTGACAAACCAAATATGATGAAGCTGACTGATATATAGAACTGTGATACTGGCAAAATTATTACAGTAAAGTACATTAGAGCTGTTATATACCATGGAAGTCCAACTTGATTCTGAAATTTATATAAAAAAAAAATAGTTAATTAACTTAAAAAAGGTAGAATGGTTCATAAATAATGTAACAGAATTTAATTCTATTTTGGTGTGTTCTTTAATCATCGTCACATTTTCAATGACTACTTGTATCATTAGTTAATATTGAGGTATAGTGTCATAGAATAGAAAGGAATTTTTAATATTTAAGGACAAATTAGAGATATATTAAGAAAAAATAAATTAATATTTATTACAAAAACATATTTAAAACTTTATGTTTTCAAAATTTAATAACTTTTTTTTACAAAGAAACAGATAAAAAAATCAAAAATGTTTTTGAAAGGAGTGTAACAAATTATAATATAAGTCATGAAATAGTTTATCATCATATTTGACATACTTTCATTTAACCACCTTTCATTTATACCGATTAATAATAAAGTTAACTTTGTTGAAAATTATGTCTGATACATGATTGACATTATTTCATGCATGTTCCTCTAAACATGTCTTTAAGTTTATCACCGGCCTTATTATAATTATTTCATTTTGTACTGTCACTGCTTAGAATTAAATGCTAACTTCAGATCTTCAGTTATTGTAACCTACTGATACACACTTTTGACTTCAGTTATATTGAAAGAAAACAGGCGGTGCGGGGATAAAGCAGTTGAAGATCATCATTTATTAAAATAACACATCCCAGAAATATCTCATGCTATAGCCATTGACACTCACTGTGTACACAATAGAATCATTTTGTTGTTGTCAAACATTAGCAAAATTAATTTTACAATGAGTTAATTCTGATGCAAAGAACTTGATTAACATTTATATTCAGCAAGCTGAAGTAATTGCACTTTGTAAAATGTGACAATATTTAGAAAACACGACAAAGTTCAGTTTTTACTAAAAATGTCATACATTTTTATGGTGGGCTCATAAGAGATATACAAATTTAATGCTTAAATGGTGTAATTGAATCAAAAGTATGAAATATATATAGTTCCAAGTACTGTAATTATTTGTACTTTAACATGTAAACTGATTGCTCCTTAAGCACCTTGTGTTTATGATGGTCTCTGATTACATAGTTGTAGAAAATAGTAATGATTACAATCTTCATAGTTGTATGTTCTACACATTTTCATCTCCTGTGATGAAAATTTATGCCAGATGCATACATAATAATTCAGAAGAAAAAATAATTCAAATTCATTCAAATTTAAACTTTTTTAGTAGTTTACTTACATATTCAGCCCAGAAAATTGGTATATACATATCACTAAATTTTTCTACTCTTTTTATTCCTTTAACTGGGCGCATAACCAAATTGGACTGACTTCGTGCTCTTGACTCCATTGGGACGCCTGTTGTCTGAATTTAAAATAAAATAAGTAAGGTTAAACACTAGTAATAGTAGAAATAGTAAAGTTAAACACTAGTAACACAATAATAGTATGCAGACACACACACACACACACACACACACATATATATATATTATTTTCTGAAAATTCAAATATTTCATTAACATACTTACCACTGTGTTAATTGATCTCAAAATAATATTGTAAAGAAAAAACACCATACATAGTTATAGAAAGATTTAAAATTCCATTTGTTAACTTTCAGGGAATCCCTCATCATCAGTTGGTAAATAATATTATAATTATATGAAAAAAATAAATAAATAACAAATTTAAATGATGTATAAATCAGTTGGAATAATGTGCATTTAAAATTTTTATGTAATTTTGTTTGTAAATATTGTTTCAACTGCTATAATTTGCATGACAATTTGTGTCTTTGATTAAATCATCATCATTTTCAAAAATTATCTGTTGACTGATCATTTTATGTTTTTCTTTAAATTTATAAATGTAGTATTTTTCAAGTATATTCATTTTTTTAATCCTATGCATAGGTCAAAGTTATATGATGTCCTTGGTTAGAGTACGAAAAGCTGAAATTTGGTTTTCAAGGCACTGACACACATCTCGTTTCCCTCAGCCCATTGCTGGATTTGAATGGCTAGGGTCTTATTATTACAGTTAGGTGTGAAATTGCTAATCTTCATGTAATTTGCATGACAATTTGTGTCTTTGATTAAATCATCATCATTTTCAAAAATTATCTGTTGACTGATCATTTTATGTTTTTCTTTAAATTTATAAATGTAGTATTTTTCAAGTATATTCATTTTTTTAATCCTATGCATAGGTCAAAGTTATATGATGTCCTTGGTTAGAGTACGAAAAGCTGAAATTTGGTTTTCAAGGCACTGACACACATCTCGTTTCCCTCAGCCCATTGCTGGATTTGAATGGCTAGGGTCTTATTATTACAGTTAGGTGTGAAATTGCTAATATTCGTGTAGCGTTTACTAAAATGGTTCGCTATTTGCTGGTCAGTAGTGAGGAGCTTATTTCCATGTTTCATAGGATTATTGAATGTGCTTTTTTCATTATTTAATCTTGACAAAAATTTATGTGCAGCTGTCCCATCTCTTCTGCAGTCTAGATTCTGGAGGATGACCTGTATGAACTTCTTCTAGCTAACTATACTTCTTCTAACTTCTTTTAGCTTCTAGTATATTTCCTTTCAATAATGCAGTCTTGTGCTTTAGCTCTGCATAATCCTGAGCTGCCCCACTTTGTGCCTTTAATCTTGCTCAATCATGTTTGGCTTTTAGCATATTCAGCTTCTCATTTCAAAACGGAATGTACCTCTTCACCCTTCCTTTTGGTACTGCTTTACCTGTACACTTGAAGAGTACTTTCATAATCTTGTTTAGGGAGGAGTCAGGGTTTTCCTCAATGAGTCCTTGAGAGAGAACTCATCAGTTAATTTGGTGTATGCATTCCAATTTGCTTTCCTCAGGTTCCACTTAAATTTGTTGCCTTTATTTTTATCTTTAGCCTTTTCAGTGAATTCTATCACCAGGATATTGTGTCCAAATCCTCCTGGTGCAGATAAAAGTCCATTTTTTAAAGTAGGTTTTAAAGACATGTGTGCAAGGACTATGTCGGGATGAGAACTATTTCCAGAGTAAGATAGAATGGTGGAGGCAGAATCATTATTTTCAATATGAGCAACTGGATTTGAGTCAATGAACTCTTCCACTACTCTTTCAACTCCACCTGTGGAGGCATAACCCTATTGCGTTGAGGAAGCGTTTAGGTTGACTATGATTCCAGATGAATGGAGTCTTGTCTTGGTAGAGCATAGGTCTACCCAGGGTATTTAAAGATATTCAAGTATTCCAAAGCCGCTCCGGCCTTGACTGTGCCATAAACGTCAGCATCTTCATTTGAAATTATCTTTCTAAATTCTGGGAATTTGTCGTGGTCAATCCACCTGCATTCCAAGTTAGTACCTTGAGATGGGTGTTATCAGGGTCTTTATAAAGACTGATTGCAGGTAACCATTTTCTTTTTGGTCCAAACATGTTGCTGGGCTGACAGAGACGTTAGCAGTGATTTAGTCTCTTATTTTTCAAAGATATCCAGGGGCACGTGGTGTTAGCTATACCGAATGCGATCATTATCATCCCCCCATTCACTTTTTTGTCATTGCAAATTTCTAAATTATTTTTATAATCTGTGATGCTGTGTTTATATTGTAAAGATGGTCAGTCATTAGATGCATCTCTTTTCTTGTTTTTGTAGGCATTATAATATTATGTAAATCTTTTTTTTAAAGCTGTGTTAGTTTTACCAATATATATATGTTATTACATTCATTACATTTAATTTTGTATATTCCACTCAAACTTTCTCCATCATTTTTATATTATTATTCCTTAAATATTTTATAATATGGTTATTAGGTTTGTAAGCCATTTTATATATATTTTTATTGTAATCATTGGTAATTTTTTCTATATCTTTATTTGTATTATAAGAAAAAGTTGTTAGTGGGCTTTTTGTTATTATGTGGGATTCCATGAAAGTTAACTATTGGAATTTTATTAAATCTTTCAGTAACTGTGTATGGTGTTTTTCTTTACAATATTTTATATATATATTAAAGACTCATATATATATATATATATATAAAAGACTAAAAGTAAAACTCAGCAACCCACCACAATAAAGAATCTAACAATATTTCTTACCTTATTATTACTTCTTCATTTGTACATCAAAAGCAATTTCGAGGATTTTCCTCATCGTCAGTTGATCAAAATATTAAAAACTGTATCTGTACTTTTAAAAACTACAGATTAAAAAATAAAATTATCACATATGTAGTGTAAAATATGCAGTCAAAAATTAAAATTAAATATTAAAAAAACATTCTTAATAGCAATTTTTTTTTAAATTTTACAATATTTTTTCAAATTTCCTATACATGCCTATAGCCAGCCATTAAATACAGTATTGTCAAGACAGTACTTATATTTAATTTTAATTTTTTACTGCATATTTTACACTATATATGTGATAATTTTACTTTTTAATGCGTAATTTTAAAGTTTTTAATTTTTTGATCAACTGACGATGAGGGAACATCCACAAAAGCAGTTTTGATATACAAATGAAGAAGTAATAATAAGGCAAGAAATGCTAGATTCTGTACTGCGGTGGATTGTTGAGTTTTACTTTTATTCTTTAATATAATTAGTACAGAGGAAGATATGGACAACAATAAAGGAAGAATTTATTTTACCACATACACACACACACACACACACACACACACACACACACACACACACACACACACACCCACACACACACACACACACACACACACACCCACACACACACACACACACACACACACACACACACACACACACACACACACACACACACACACACACACACACACACACTTCATATGAACTGTATATTTTTTAATTTTATTTTATGTATTGTGAAGGTCATTTGATCAAGACTTTCATGCATTTCATCCAGCTCCAGAAAAATGCTGTGACAGTTCCTTTAGTTATGTCATTCCAGAAAATATTAAAATGTGACAAGGAATTTTTTTTTAATTAGGCGTTTCATATGGGGTAGTTTTATGTGTGCATATCAATTTTTTAATTCTTTAGATAGAGGAAAATTTATCTTGGAAAATTTTGGGATGATAGAAATTTTTGCATGTGCAACATATTCTAGTTCTATATTTTTAGTTTAATTTATTTATTTATAGTACCTTATATTTAATATTATACCGGGTGATATTTAATTATGGAAATAGCTCTATATTGCATATCTGAGAAGTATTTGGAGGCAGAAAGAAATATTAAAAAAAAAAAAAATAGTTAAAAAAAATCTGCATTATGGTGTGATGGGTTTTTAATTTTTGTCTGCCATCTTGGATTCACCATATTGAATCAAACTTAATTTTTTTAAATAGGAAGGTAGACACATCACATGACACATCATTTAGATTTAAAATTTTACAAGAAAAACAATGGTGAAACCTGGTTTTCTGTTAATTCTTTTATCGAATTATAAGCATTCAAAGTTGCAATGACAGAAAAATTGTGTTAACAATAAAACGAGGTAAAACATGATGCATGAACAATTTTATTGCATTTTACATTCATAATGCATACAATAACATAACAATCCATACAATAACATTCATTCATAATGTGTGGTGTGATGTTCTAGGTGATAATCTCATAAGCCCTTTTTTCTTGCCGTCAAGACTCAGTGGAAAGTAGACTTGCATTTCCTGCAAACAAATCTGCTGGAACTCTTGGAAGATATTCCAGTTGCAGATAGAGTGCAGATGTGGTTTTTCAATGATGGCGCACCTGCTCACTACTATTCATCATCTAAATAACACATTTAGTAAGTAGTGGATTGGTCTCGAAACATACCAGTAAAATGGCCACCTCGATCTCCTGATTTCACATCAGCAGACTTTTCCCTTTGGGGTTGGATGAAGGTTTATTAGTCTATTCTGCTCATACTGGCACACAAGAAGAATTGAGACATTGTATAACAGAAACTGGTGTTACCGTTAGGAATAATAATGATGCTATTAGACATACCTGGCTAGTATGGATTCACCAAGCTGAACTATGCATTGAACAGAATGGCGGTCATATTGAGCAACTGCTTTGATGAAATATTTGCAGCTTTATCGAGTAACGATTTTGATATTTAATAATTTTCAGAAAAAACCAAAAGGTATGTATGTGATTTTTCCTTTTTTTAAATCTATTTTTTATTAGTTTTTTTGTTATTGTTTTCTATTGTTTTCATTTACATTATGTTGTTCAGACACTTATGAAAATCATTCTCCAGTTTGTATATTTTGTTTCTAATTAATGTTGAACTTCTGAAAGTTTTGTTTAATTTTAATAAATGTTATTTACATAACTTTTCTCAGAATTAGATTCTCTACAAAGTTAGCTAGAAATTTTTATTTGCTTATTGGTAAATTAACAAAGCTGTTTTATTCCAAACCTAAAAAAATGTATTTTCCGAAAACCTTTTTCACGTTTTACCCCGTTTTTCTTAAAACCTAAATAAGATAGAGGTTTGAGACCACTTTTATTCAATTTCTTAGATCAAAAACCATAAGGAAGTGCCAATTTACCTCTAGATTTGTTTCCCAAGAATTTTAGTACGGTTTAATTTCACAGAGGGAGTAGGAAGCAGGGCTAAATGTTTCTCTCACGAAACTCGCTAACGAACCATTTTCTTACCTATGTGTATATGAACTTTTTTTCTTATTTTTGGCTATAGAATCATCTCCTCAGTGATTGCCTAGCAATCTGGAATCATTCTATATATATATACTTTTTTTGGCACTGTATGTAGTAAGTGGGGTTGTATAAAGTTATTACCGGTTCAACAATGACGAATGAGCCATGTTTTTCTGGATCTGGTTCCTTTAAACCCTCTAGTTTTCTGCAAACAATTGGATCTGCATTCATGTAATGAGGAAATGATACTGCTACTGGAAAATCTGAAATTTAAAATTTAAAAGTCAGTGAATAAAATTATAAAACAAGGCTTGATGTGTACAATAAGTCTGGTGTTTGTAAAAATACATTTTTATTATTATTTATTTAGATAAATTTAACTAAGTTACATGATACATTTACATTTTTAAGTTTATTCAGCAGGGCTTTATTTGTAAACATAAATAGAATTCTGTAATTCTTCATTCTTATTAGGATATATAGATTGCTATAAAAGTGTTAAAAAATTTGTATTATTTTCTCGTATCCCCCCGTCCAGTAAGTGAAGGTTTCCTCACTCAAGAAAAAAAGGAATAATTTTTATTATTTTTAATACAAATAATTCTTTATTTCATAGTTTTTTTAACAAAATAAAACTGAATGAAACATCATATAATTAGTCTTCAAAAAAGTTTTAAAGATAATTTTGGTAAGTTTTTTTTATGAATACTAGTCTACAGAATAGATACAACAATCCAATTGGTGCAATCAATCCATTTGTTTATATTTATGGAGATGGGGATTTTTCTGGTCTATATTCTTCTATACATACTTATTATTTTTGGTTTTATTAATTTATTCATTCAGTTTTTTTTTTAATTTGTCATTTATATATGTACTATTGCAAGTTTTTAGCAACCTACAACATTTTCTAATTCATTCACAGAGATGAAAATACACTTTATCAATTTAGCAGAGATAGGGTTAAAAGTAAAAGTATATAATGCTTAAAAAAAATTGTCTGTCCATACTCAGGTTGATAGCAATTATTTTGTTAATAAATGATGCAGCTACATTAATCTTAATATTTACACTTTTTATGAGTAAAGCATGATCATCACTCAGGACAGAATGCTTCAGAAGGGGATATTACATAATAACTCTTAACGGGATATACAATATCAATACTGTCTAGTCTTTGTATAATGATTGATGGTGAGCGATTTGTAATGATTGATTGTTGTGAAGTTCAAACCAACCTTAACGACTAAATATAACTTATTAATTTAAGAACTTCTCCTTTATACTACATATCAATGGCTTTTATGAATTGATGTCTTGTATATCTTCAACTACTGGACTAAAATATTTAGATCCTAAATTGGTAAAAGTTAATTAATTAAAATTCAGTGGATCTGTAAACTGCCAACATCAGATTAAACAGTCATTGTCAAGAGAAACAACAATGAGCTCTTTTATTGATGGATTTACTGTATTACTAATGTAATATTTATGATTCACATCTTCATTCTTCAACCATTATCCAGAACACATCTAGTCACTCTGCAGCAAAACATGCAGCTACTTTGTGCATATAACATTGTCATATTATACATATCTTAATCAACAACTACACTGAAGAATTTAATACAATAAATAAAAAACTCAGCAATTATTATTGACTATGTGTCTATATATATCTGATATATTTTACATAAAATACTTAAAAAAGAAAAATCAATAATAATACACTCAGTGACAAAAAATGGCTAATGGAAGGGCTGAATTGTAGTCCTGAAAATATTTTATAGAAGTATACTTCTAATTATTTGGAAAGTGAGTTTAAAATGTTGTTGTACACCAGAGAGCAGTAAAAATAATCTATATGATAACTGTGTATAAGAAATAGACAAATGTAAACATTTTTCACATAATTTTTTAAACAACATAATTTTTAAAATGTTCTCTATAGTAAAACAAATTAAATTAAATTATAATTATGATTTTTACCATAATAACAAGGTGAGGCATCATTTAGACCTGTAGGTAAATCAGGATATCCTGGTTTATTAAAGCATTGCGCCGTATGTCCATCTGTTGGTTGTGAAAATACATCCATTGGCAAATCAAAACGATATGCTTTCATTCCAAGTTTATACAAGGCTTCTATTTATGTACATAAAGAAATATAATTACTAATGTAAAAAAATATTACAAAGAAATTTTAATACCTTTCTAAAATACTTCTTTATTTATTAACATACAGTACACACTGCATTACTTTCAAAATCCATAATAAGTGATATGATTTTATTAACTACATTGTCATCTCTTTAGTATTAGATGACAAAAATCAACAAAATAAATCAGTTTCATTACACAGGAATTAAATGCCTGCTTATTTGTGTGAAAGATCAATAGATCAAGAGTTAGCTGTTCAATTAAACTTCAAGCCTATTGGTTCCTTACTTACCATTCACTATTTGTTGTAAGGTGCAACTAACAACACAACTTGACTTGATGAATCTTTATTGTGGTACAGCTTCATTTATACTGTTATTGTACGATTGAGTAATGCTAACTATGGATTTTGACAAAAAAAGAGTTGCAGAAACATTCAGATTATCGTACAGTTCCAACACTTATAGCTTAGATTATGAAAATTTTCATAATGAGAACTGGTTCTCATCATTAGGCTGGAACAGTAAATTCTACTGCTAACAATTTTCCAGTAGAGGAGGTACCATTAGAAACCATTTTTGTCTTTGTTGTTCAAGAGGCAGCTAACAAACCGCATTCATGAATTGTAGAGGAAGCTGAAAATATTTATTCTGCATGGTAAAAAGTCTAAAAAAAAGGCTTCAGTATGAGTGACAGATAACCACTGAATATGAATAATCTCAATCCCCATTTTGGAAGTCCATCTCATGGGGTGATTAAATGTTCCATATCAAAAATGAGCTTATCAACATTGAGTTGAACTGGCTGTCAAATTATGTGATTAGATTCATCTAGAAGGTGTTTTGTTGGCATTTAAAGTAATCATTTTTTCCTTGGGAGAGCAATTACTTATGCTAATCACCAGTTTAGTTTTCCTTAGAATAAGTAATGTGAATTACTTACTTAAAAAGCTGAAGCAATTGAAAGTTAAAAGATTTATTCAAAGGCAAATACTTATTTTGTCTTTGGGAACTGAGATTTGATTACTTGAACTTTGTTAAGTGAAAGTAAGTTGGAATTATCTGTACTAACAATAAGGGGGGAAAACGTGTCTAGAGAAATCTGAAACCTAAGAAGAAAACCTATCTCCATGTAATTGTAATAAATAATTCAGAAAATTGCATCCTAGCAGCAGAATATAATTATTTATTAAAAAAAATAATTATAATGTACACACTGCTTATTCTTTTATCTTTTTTCATGTTAAGCACTTTTACATAATCTCTGCTTTCTCAGTACATGTAAAATTATACATTTTAGATTAAAAACATATCTTAAAAAATTAAAATTTAGAGAGGTATGCTCACTGTCTCAGTAGTTAATATAAAAACACATATAATTCCAGATGAAATCACCTGAATCAGGAGCTAAGAATAAAAGTCAATTCATATGTTTACTTTACTTGGTCTATAAAACCAAGTACCTTGTATTAGAATGTGATAATGAGTTTGCTTAGAGCCTGATAAGCAACTTCATTTTTTTATCAAATAACTAATGGGGAGCACAAGCTCAAAGCCTTGTTTCAGAATATTATGTTTTACTAGCAAAACAGCCATTGCAGTTCTACCAATCCACTTTTTAGTATTATTTTTGACAATTCTCAAGTGTTCTTACACTCACTAGGAATACTTACGAGCTTTCAGTTCACCAGTCAGTTGCTGGTGTCATTAAAGACACATAATTTTGGAATACATATATAGTATTAACAGGACTTCTGTCTTTCATCTTTCTAATCCATGATTGCTTAAAGAATTGCAAAAAAAAAATAAATTCATAATAATTCAAATATTTACGACGCCTTGGGTCTTGAATAGGCAGTAAACTGTATTTCTCTTAACCTTGTGATTCTGAAACAATTGAAACTTGCATAGATGACTTAATTAATTTCTTCTAGTTGTTTTTCCTACTAACCACATTTCATTGCCAAAAGCGTAACACTCCAACCATATTATTTAAAGAAACTGTAGTATTTAAACCACAGTATTTTAAAGAATTTCTTTTTAATTTCTAAACTTTTGTTTGCTTTAGCAGATTTATTTTCCATAGCAAGCTATCCTTGCTTGTAACATTATTCTTTATTATTATTATAATAATTTATTCATCCACCAATCTAAATTTCAGACCTTAGTTAACACAATCCTGTAACTTGTAATATATTATCTTCTACTATCCTAATACTTAATTCTTAATAACTGTTTTTTCTATAACATCTAAATATATTTGATACGTTTCACCCATCACAAGTCATCATTTTTGCATAATTTCTAACTTAAGTTTAAGATTTAGTCTTTGTACTTTTGAAGCTTACCTAATACTATTTTTAATATTATAATAAACATTGTATTGTTATAAATATAATAAGACCAAGAGATTAAAAAATAGAGTATAAAAAAAATCTAAAAAAAAGAAGGTGCATATTTGATATAAAAAAACATAAAAAATATCATTAGTAAAAAAGCACATGATAAGAATAATATTTTAAATAATTATTTTTTTAATTCTACTGACTTTTAAAATATAAAGGTGTTACTCGGCACATAGTCTTACGCAGATATTTTAGAGTATCATTTTTCCTAATTCCTTGGTGATAAGTAACACCTTCAGTTGAACCTTGAACTGTATCACAGGTTTCATTCTGCCAGTAACCTAGTCTTGACTCACCATTGAATTGATCAAGTGTGAAAAATCTTCTTCCATTATGTGGCCCATAATATACTGTCACTTCATCAGAAAATTTATGATAGATCTAATGGAAATAAAATTTGATTATTTACAATTAAAATGTTTTTGTCCCACATTTTATACAATCATAATCTTCATTACTTAAGTTTTTAAATTAAAAATTGATTTAGCATTCTACAATATTTATCCTCCAAGCAACATGTGTTGTTTGATTTTGCCATTGATAAATAGCAGGTCAGTTAGCCTTTCTATAATGCAAAACCTATTTTATTAGTTTCATAGAGTTGTGTGAAAATATATCAAAAATTTATTTTTTAAATCTGAGTGTTTTAAATTATTTAGAATGAAGCAGTCTACATATTCAGTGGATAACTGAAATAAATTGTTTTTGGTAATAAAAAATATTAGTAACAAAAGATTTCCAATAATTATTTTTTTAAAGAATTGTTTTATTTATTAAAACCGGGGTGTGATCATTTTTATTACCAACATTATTTTTTTGTTATTGCAAAAATGAATTAGTTTTTTTTAAATTCAAATTCAATTTCTTTAAAAATTCATCTAATAAAAAAAATTACAAAAACATTTTTTATATTGGATATTTTTGTCATATAAATAGATGTAAGTTATAGCTTTAATAGTAGAATGTAAAACAAATAAACTAATAGAAGACAACAGTAAAGCGTTCCCAATTTCCAGCAACCAATTGTATACAAACCTTGATTTGATAAAATTCATAAAGAATTTGTTTTGTGGAGGGAGTCAGATGAAAAATAATATTTGATTTTGATTCCAAATTTCCTAGTGTCTTCATCTGACAAGAATGTGTTGTAAATATTTAAGTATTATCAGAATATTTGTTAACTGGCGGCAGGGTGCATATAAAAACAAAGATATATTTTATTTTGTAGCTGCTACATCTTTATTTGTGTGAAGAGATATAAGGTAACTTATCTGTGTCCAGTAACTGTTAAATAGATTATATTCCTTTTTACCCTTAATCAGTACAGTACACAGTAAAAGGTTTTACCACAAAATTAATTCTGTTTTATAACTGTACCATAACCATAATGTCCAAACAATATGCCCTGACTGAATCTAAGCTCTGTGTACATATTGGAAAGAATTCAGAGCGTGTTAAATATAGTGGGAGAATATATTAGTTGTTAGCAATAATACAATGCAGTTTCACATGAAGTGATTTCAGGTAATAATTGATAAAGAATAAGTCTAATGAACAAATAATTGAATGATGTTAGTTTTCAATCAACAACTTTTATTATATGAACAATATCTATTAGTAGCACGGGCGGTCATACAATTTTATATGCACCTTATTTGATCTTTTCGTTATCCAAATATTTGAAGTTTGGATACAGGCAGTACTTTTCTTTTCAAAGGAGCACAAATAAACTAAAAATATTTAATATTACATGTTTTAATAAGTAATTGACATTTAATAATAAATTATGGTTGGTTGAGGAACTGGATACCATAGATTCAGTTTTTAAATTTAGTTTCAGTAATTTTTCCCAATTACCTTTTGCTGTATATTATTTTTTCTAATTACCCATGCATTTTCTAAGTCATGACACACATATTACATTTTAAAACTTTGCTTCTAAACAAGGATGGGAAGGGAGGCCGTAACTCTTATAATGTTCTTATAATGCCTATTATAATGCTCTTATAATGATTGATACCTGCAGGAACATCAATCACTGACTTTGGTAATTAGATGATAATTTCAAAACTACATATTTTAAAAATATTGTTAAATAACTGTTTGTAATTAAATTATAATTACATAATTCTTCACTAAAAGGATACATGTGTTTTATTACATACACAAAGTACTTATAAGTAGGTTAATTGTGGTAAATTTGTAATTCATTCCTGTTAGATATGTAGCAAATGCTGACTCTACGGATCAAAAAGTAGTTTAACGCATTCACTTTATCTTTGTTCAAAACTATGACATTTTTGTCTATTGTAAAATTTGTGCCATTGGAGTAGTTCAGTTTTTATATTTCTAGGGTATTATGTTTTTTGATAAATATTTTCTGTGTGTAATAGATTTTTTCTGAGACTACATTGTACCCAATTTTGTAAAAAATTTACAGGTTATTTTTTTCCATTAAAGACAATGAAAACATGGTTAACAAAATGTTTTTAAAGAACTTCAAATTATTTTCACTTGTCTTTGTAACCATCCACAGTGATTAGTGATAATGTTTTCATGCAAACATTGCCTAATTTAACTGTCACTGGTTTTACTATTATTTTTTAATTAAACAGATAAGTAAAAGGAATGCGCCCAAAAAGTGTGTGTGTATGTGTGTGAATTGAATTGTATCTGTTTATTTGTACACGTTGTGTGTTTTTGTGTGTTTATATATTACACATGTTCATATGTGTTAAATCAGTAAATTTTCATTGAACAAATAATTTAAAAGAGCTGGAATTAGTTCTATAATTCTCAGGTTAAGAAATGTTTCTAATTTATTACATTCCAAAAGTTTGCTTCTGCTCATGTAACAGAGAGATAATGCCTGTAAAACTTTCTTGATCTATCCCTTATTCTCTTCAACCCTCTCATTACCAAGTGGGGTAGTCTGACTACTCGAGGTTGATTTTTTCCCAAGAATAATTTTATCTGAAGAGATACATACTCTGGTTTCATGACTTTGTCCTAAAATGATTGAAATTGTATTCACATTTTTTTGTTTTTGCTTGGTATGAAATATCTTATCTTCTTATTTATCAAAAATGAAGGTTTTACAAAATATTTCTTTCATTCATTTTCGTTATTTAATTTTTCCATTGTTGAGTTTTACCATACATCGATTGTTTAGCTCAAATAACATATATTGTTCTTTATTGTTTCAGGTTACTTATAATCATTTGCTTGGGTTACCTATCTGTGTCTTCTGTGAATTAGACGTTCACTGTTGAGCTGAAATTACATAAGTCCAGATTTCAACTGCAAGTAAGGATGCCCAAAGGACTATCTAGAGAGAAGATATTGGAATTGAATGAAAATATGGAACCTCTCGACAAAAACCATATCACAGCAGTAGGTGAAGTTAAAGATGAAATATCAGAAGATAATACATTCACGTGAGCAAGTAGAGGAAGTTGAAGATATTGGAGATGTGTTTGTTTCTAGAACTGGGCTAGAATTTTCCAGTGAACCACCAAAAGTTGTGCGGCGCCGACTTCACAACATTTTGAACATAACACCTGGCCAATGAATGATGGGTAAATATTCAGAAAAATAACAGTCATTTTTGTTATATATTTCACCAGAAATTGTGAGCGTTATTGTCGAGGAAATGAAAAGAGAAGCACAAAGAGTAATTTCTAAGGGAAATGCAACTGATTCGTCCAAAAAAAGGACATGGAAGGATGTAAGTGCAGCTGAAGTGTATGCTGCATTAGCAATTCTTATAACGGCTGGTTGAACTCATGAGCATCGCACAAGCACTTCAGATCTGTGGGGAGATAATTTAGCTTTTCAGCAGCCTTTCTTTTCTGCTGCCATGTCAAGAAACAAATTTTTGTTCATATTGAAATTCTTGCAATTTGACAACAGAGATACAAGATTATAAAGAACTGAAGAAACCAAGGACAAGCTACAAACCATCAGGGTAGTGTTTGACATATTTCAGTCTAATTTTTGTAAGAACTTCTATCCTCATGAATACGTTACTATTGATGAGCGATTAGCAACATACCGAGAAAATTGCCCTTTTAGGGTTTATATGAAAAGTAAACCTGGCAAGTATGGCATTAAAATTCGGGGTTGTGCCGATGTGAAGAAATCTTACTTACTATCGTTCCAAGTTTACACAGGGATGGTGGACAACGCTCGAGAAGTGAATCAAGGACAGAGAGTTGTTTTGGATCTAATGGAACCATTGCTGAATAAAGGTAATGGCGTGACAACTGATTTTTTTTTCGCCAGTTTTCCCTTGGCTGTTGAACTACTAAAATGAAACATGATATTGGTTGGTATTCTGCATTCCAATAAGAAAGAAATTCCAAAGGAATTTTTGCCCGACAGAAAGAAAGAAGTTCAATCTTCAATGTTTGGTTTCACAACTGACTTGACTATAGTTTCCTATGTTCCAAAAAGGGGCAACAGTAATCTTACTCTCTACTCAGTATCTTGAGAGGCAAGTGAGTGGTGAAGAAAGTGAATAGACCTGAAATAATACTTCATTACAACAAAACTAAAGGTGCTGTAGATAATGGAGACAAAATGACAAGAGAATACAACTGAGTTAGAGGAACCAGGCAGTGGCCACTAAGACCTTTCATGGAGATGGTAGATACTGCAGCACTGAATGCATATATTTTGTACACACAAATATTTCCTGAGTGGCAGGAGAGTAATCAGAGCCGACAGAAACTTTCATGACTGAGCTGGCATTTGAAAGAGCTAGAAATATCAACGGTCTTCATAAGGATGTACAATAAGGATGGTATTGAAATTTTGACAGCAATGATCCAACCCCAGAGTTACACCAGAGTCATCAACACCACAGCAATGTCAAGATTGCACGAGAAATGAAGATCGTAAATTAAGATTCTGTTGTTTAATGTGCAAGAAACCTGTTTGTAATATACACAGAGAAGAAACTGCTATTGTGAAGTGCATGTTGTGCAAACAACCTGAATGAACAGTTCAAAAATTTTATTTTTTATTTTGAGGCCAAGTACTAGTTTATTGCAATGACAGACATTTTTAATTTTACAGGTGTCCATTATTGAATTTCTCTTGTGAATGATATAAAATTTATTGTACTTTGTATCTATGTTCAGTTTATATACTTTTAGTAATTTGGAAAACTGTATTTTAATAGTAAATAAAGCTATTCATTGAAAATAACAGAATCTAAAAACAAATATTACACTAAATCACAAAATTGTATTGAGGTAGTCAGATTAACCCGCTTGGTAAAATAAAGGTGTCGAAAAGCTTGGTGATGGGAGGGTTAATCGCCTCATTATAACACTTTTTATAGGAAATTTTCTATGATCAGTTAACAATTCTGATAACACGATTAAATCACATTGCCTGTTATGAACTGTTATGATTGTTTGGAATCCTTTATGAACATATATGAATTCAGAAGTTTTTTGTATGATGTCTGTCTTTTCAGAAATCATAATAGCCTTTAACAGACCAGACATTTTCATTGATCATAATAACAAACAAGACCAAAATTGAGTGAATAAAGAATAAGTAAAATAAGGAATAGTTAAGTAAAAATGTATGTAATAATGATCGCATAGATGTAACCTGAAAAGATCATTAAAATAACTAGCTCCTAAAAAAAAAATAAAAGTAATCAGATTTCTAATATCTTAATATCATAACTATTGAACCTAGTATATTTTGAATAATTAAATGAAATTATGATTTAGCAAATTGAAAAAAATAAACTAAATTTTTTTCTCTGTTCTTGGTTTTGCAACTTTTTATACAAAATGTTGAACGAGTATGTGATATTTTAATGAGTCTTAAAAAAAAATAAAAAAATACCGGAATTAAGAATGATTAAAATTTATTACCTCACAAGGCTTCAGTTTTCAACAAGTCGAATATGTTATCCAATTTTATTCATATTTATTGTCACTAAAAACTGGCACTTGCTAAAGTAACTGGTATATTGATTGAAAAAAATTAATCACATAGTAATTAAGTTAATCACATAGTATGAGCAAATAAAGATAATGAAAAAGTATTTAAACACGAGAATTTTAACAGTTATCTACAAAAGAACAATCTGTTTACAGTAAATAAATATCTTCATATGATTTTTGAGGCTGTTATAAAAACATCCACCATTAACACTGTCTAACACAAAATTTTATTATAGTACTTATTAAATAGCATATTTTGCTGAATTCTAACTTATAAAATATAACAGGAAAATTTATCATAGCAGTGGAAAAGAGCAAAAATATTTTCAAAATATTTATAAAGTTATGTCTATATTATTTTTAAATGTTACCTTTAATGTGTACCTTTAATAGAATAGAAGAAAGATAAAGTTACATTATAACTTATGGTTCCTATTATAAAGCGTTAAAATTCTAAATAACATACCTGCTGCAGAATACCCATGTTATCTACTGGAACTAAATGAGGAACAATAGATCGTGCTACTCTTACTAGTGGATCACTAAAATTCCAAAAATAATTATATACTGTTGATGATAATATTGGTTGCGAGTCCAATTTATTTAGTAGCAGATTAAAACCAATCTTTGTTAAAAAATTAGCATCCCATAGATATGAAGACATACCCTAAAATAACAATGAAAACTTAAGTATAGATCAGAAATAATATGTAAGTTAAATTCTAAAAAGATAGAAAATTATTTGACAAAAAAATACACTCTCAAAATAATAATAAATAGTTAAAATAGTCCTCCAGACCTGATCCAGACCCACATCTATGAAGTTACATCTACGCACATGTCCAGGACGAGCAATGATATGGTACTTCTGTACTTGCATTTATGTCATCAAATGGGGCAGTGGTGTAGCTCAGGGTCAGGCAGTACTCCCCAACCCGGGTTAAATTTGTGGGAGGTGGCTGACTGGTGGGGGTACTCAGGTAGGATTAATGATCCAGGACATGCCCAACCATCTCTCCACTTGTACCTTGCAGCAGATTGACTGGCATCACTTTTTTCATGGAAACTTCAACTTCCACAATTTCTGGAGCAGAGGGTCCACATAAAAACCCTTGTCTTGGAGAGCCTTTGTCTTTGCAAGTAAAACAAAGGAAGAGTGTGGAATTTTGTGATATTAAAAAGAAAGATCGAACTAATTTTCCACCAAAGCGTAATGAAGCCTTGTCAAAGTATTAGGTGAAAAAGAGGAAAGAAGGAAATTTTACTAAGATCAGTCCTTTTGTGATTGCTCGAGGGATCACAGAAGCTGCAGGAGGACTTGTAAGGAGACAAGGATGACTACTGTGGGACTGTTTGTTGAAACTGTCACAATCGTCACTGCTACTCAAAGCCAAGAAGATAGGACTTATAAACATTGAGGTTATTCCATATGGTATGCTAAATTCGTCAAAGAGAGGAGTTGTGTGCAGGGATTTGCTGAACTGCAGAGAAGATGAAATTGTAGAGGAAGTCTATGAACAAGGAGTTGTTGCATGTTGATGACTGAACACACGATCAAACAGAGAAGTTTTACCTTCCTCTTCGCATGTTTTGATGTTTAACAAACTCAAGCATCTCGAAAAATAAAGGCTGGCTTTCAAAAAATGGATGTTTGTCCATTCATCCCCACTCCACTGTGGTGTTTTGGATGTCTAACTGGTGTTTTGGAAGCTAACTGAGAGATATGGCTGGCTATCAGCCAGATTAAGGCTGCAAGCGCTTTAATGGTGGACAGGTACTTGCTGGCATTCAGCAGCCTAGGTGTGGCAGTGAATTGCTGTCTTTGACGAGATATATTTAATTATTGATAGTCATTTATGTTTTAGTAGTTGATGGGATGCACCTACCCATTTTAGTGATATATGAATAGCGGGCGGTGGGACACACAAGCGAGTGGTGTATGGCACCACGCTTATTTTGGTCACGCTTTTAGGTTAGCTCTAGGAGCTAGTTAGGACACTGGTCGCTAAACTGTTTCGAGGCTCAGTAGCTGTTTGTGGCACAGACATTCGGTCTTATGCTTTAGGGTGACTGAATGGAGTGGCGGCAGGAGAAATGTCAAGCAAACAAAAAAAAATAAAATAAAAACCTCTTAGCAACTTTCATTAAACCATTTTTCTTCTGCTTTTTCTTCAGACATAGCTCCTTTTGCTCTAATCTCAATTTTTTCTCCAGAGATATCCATATGTCTCCCACCTCAACTCTTCTTTCTCTTCCCAAAGCTTCAAAAGACAGTTTCTAATCTCTACTTACAATCAAATTTGATTTTTAATTATCAACATCAACTGCAGCACATTTTTACGTTACTGACTTCAGCTTCACAACTAAACTTCCTATCATCAGAAAATGGCTTCTTATTACCAGCCTTTTAAATTGGCCAGTACCTTGGGTCAACTCTACTCTAAGATCCAATAGGAAAATCTATTTTTTATATAAATAAAAATAAAATAATAGCATGTTAATTATTTAGAAAACACACTTTGTGAGTTTATTGAAGAAATTCTTAATAAAATTGGTAAAACTAAAAACTATAGTAATTTTAAAATGGAATTCAATATCCGTAGTCTTGAAAATGTGATACTAAGGTATGTTTTGTTACTAGATGTGTAAAATGCTACATAGTGTAAATGTTACTACATATTGTAAAATGTACATTGAAATTAATTTTCAAAAAGTAATTACTTTTTTATTATTTATAGAAACTAAATGAAGAACCACTTTTTCAGAAGATATCCAAAACACCAATAAATTTATTAATTACAATTGAGAGCTGGCTGAACTTTATTGATTATAGCCGAGCAGTTATAGCAAGGCGCTTGCGAAGGGGAGTAGATGTATGGCTGTAAGTAGAGGAAAAAGCGCCATGCTAGAACGGCTCTGCTACACTTTCTTTCTTTCTAGTATTTGGATGTAACTTTCTATTTGATATTCATATTTTATTCTGTGCTATACTAAACCAGTCTTTTCTTTAAGTATTTATAATATAATATCTATCTTTTCTCAAGTATACTCTGCTTTCTTTTACCTCAAATGTTAACTGTTATTCTAATCCATTTTCATCTTTCATTCCTGCATTATGCCATATCTACTGCAGTCCACTGTTCTACCAACTGAGCTACCAGAGGATGTATGCCATATCTGTTACATTTTCTCATCTATTTGGAATTTTTCATATCTGTTACAAATTCTTCATCTAATACCCTCAAATTTCAACTGATTTCGTAATCAGCCATCCAGCTATTCCTTTTTCTGTTTTACAACTTTATTCCACCTTCCAGTTTCAATAACAATATATTTTTAACGTAAATAAATAATTATTACAGGAATAAAATATTGATTAAATACCCTTGCTTTGTTTTATTTTTTTGATAATATTAAATATTTTATATAACAAACTGAATATAATTTCAGCTTTAATGGCCAGTTTACTTCTCTTTTAATCCCTTCTTTCTTTATATGAACAATACTAATAAATACTTCACGATTGTTTACAAATTTATTTTATAAAGTATACATTTATTATTTTATCTTAAATATACTTACTAATAAAGCAAGATTTGGTACAATTAATGTAGCATTTAGTGAAAGCTCATTTAATTCTGGAAAAAAAACTGCTGTCCTATGTGAACGATAAGTCATTGTCCCATTGTCATGGAACCGAACGTCTGAATGCTCTAATTTTTCCCTGTAAATTAATAATTTATTTATTCATTAGTATAACTTAATGCATATTTTTCTAATATCACAGTGTTGCTAAATTTATGAAATATCAGTATATGCTGACAAGAAACATGCAAAAACAATTCTAAAAATACGGCTTCTGTAATCATAGTCCTAACCAGAGAAGTGCACTGGGAAAGAATTTATTTATTGGGAATATTCCCCAAAAAATAAATTCTTAGAAAAAAATTGGAATTTTTTAAGTAATTTTTTTAGCCTAGATGTGCACTGAAGTTCATTTCAAAAAATTTACTTAAGCCAGATACATGTTTGTACATCCTTCACTTATATTCTGATCCTACTTACCCACACATAAAGAAAACAGCCCTGACCATCTAGATGAATGAATGAAAAAAAATTGATGATAAAGAGTGAAAGTGCACTTACACTGAAAATAGGGTAGGATTATTGTTTTGAGCTATTCATAAAACAATAGAAAACAATTCAGGTACCATTCTGTTAGGTAAAAATAAAATATCAGGACTAAGTTATGTAAGACATCTGTGCTCCCAACTCATTTTGCATCTGATTTATTAAATCCAACCTCCTAGGGGTCAAATCAAAGGCTACTACATTGCAATGGCCACCTTCTCAAAAAAGTGAAGAGGAAGGAAGTGGAGAGAGGGATGATGGTGGTGTTCGAAGCCTTTTTCTTTCTTTTTCCTGTTTAGCCTCCGGTAACTACCGTTTAGATAATTCTTCAGAGGATGAATTCGGATGATATGTATGAGTGTAAATGAAGTGTAGTCTTATACATTCTCAGTTCGACCATTCCTGAGATGTGTGGTTAATTGAAACCCAACCACCAAAGAACACCGGTATCCACGATCTAGTATTCAAATCCGTGTAAAAATAACTGGCTTTACTAGGACTTGAAGGCTGTAACTCTCGACTTCCAAATCAGCTGATTTGGGAAGATGCATTAACCACTAGACCAACCCGGTGGGTTTAGGTGTTCGAAGCCTGCACCTGCCAGTGTCAACACCAACCCCTTGAATCATTGCACAAGTAAAACAGTACTGGTAATCAATGCGATGGCCGCATACTCACACCAGTTCAATCATTCATTTGTTATTTCATGTATTTTCATCAATAAATTGAACTGCTCTAAAAAATGAATGCACTCATCATCAAAGCATGATGTCAGTATCTTTGCTGATTGGCATTGCCTCATAACTTGGCTAACTTGGATGTCTAACTTCACATGTGATTAATTTTTGTGTGAATCATTCTGTCTTGAATCTGTGTTCAACAGTTCTTCACTTCACATTTTTTGAAGCAGGTTTAATAAATGGAAGAAAAAGAAACTCTGTATGCGAACACTTCAAAACGATAATAAAGAACAAAAAGATGTATGTATGCAGCTAAGAACTTCATACATCATTATTAATGGTTAACTTTACTCAACAATCTAGGGCAAGGCACAGACATAGTGAGCATAGCTAAATTTTTAGTTGAACTAAGTTGGTCGGCCGCTATAAAGGTTAATTCTTAAAGAATGTGATTTAAATGTTATATATATATTAGAATAACTGTTTGGTAACTATCAGAATTAGATTGTATAAACTTGCTTTACTAAAGTAATCACCAACATTAAAATAGTTAATCAAATTATAATAGTTAATATTCACTTATTGATGAGTTGAAGCATACCATTTGACTAATTCATTAAAACTAAAATTATGTATTCACTTTTCTCAATCTGTTACATGGTGTTTCCAACATAAAAAACATAAATTTACCAACTACTACAGATGATTAATTTATTACATACTCGAACACGTCTCCTTAAATTTGTATTTGTTTTTCCTTTTCTTTCTAAAGACCTATTTTAGATCAATAACTTTTTTATCTTTTGGCTTTTCAATCAGTTTCCTCGTATATAATTAGTTACAAAACCATCATTTACATACCTACTATTTGGCTTTCTTACTCTCACTGATTGTCTAGGTTCTATTTCTTTAATCTCATCATTAGTTTTATTTTCTTCAGATTCACTATTTGAGTCTGATTTTTTACTTTGGTTTGATTTATTTTTATATTCATAAGTTTATACAACAATAAAAATTGCTTGTAGCAACTGGCTATGAACATGGATGCTGATGACTTATTCAAACACCATAAAGAGGTAAAAAGTAATGTTTTAGATGATGAGGGTTTTTGAGTTCTTGTGGAAAAAATGATTTTATTGTTAAAACCAATAAGCAATGCAATTATTGTCCTGGAAGGCAAGAAATACTTAATTCACAAAGTGCATGATACTTTAAAGAATCTCTAGAAAAAGATTTTATTGGTTTTTTTAACTAAACAGCTTCCTCTCAAGTGTGGAACAAAACAATTTACGTAAAGATTTTCATGAGAGAATGAAGACATCTGTGGGCCCAATTCAATATGCATCTGATTTATTTAATCCAACTTCCCAGGGGTTAAACTGCATGACCGAAGAGTTAATTGATGGAATGGAGTTTACTGACCAAATAGCCCAAAGAATGATCGTGAATGAGAAATCTGTTAGGCTGGAATTAGCAGGATACAGGAGCAAGAAAGAAAATATCAGGACTAAAAATTCCTGTGAGGTCAACAGAAAGCATGGCTCCCCATTGAGTGGAGGACAGGACTAATGATGAACAGAACTACAGCTAGTTACATTTTATAAGCTCCAGCAACATCAGTGGTGACAGTGGAGCTTCAGTTATTTTGGTTTTATCTACTATAAAAATAGAAATCACCTAACAATGAGAAAGGGCTGGGAAAATCACATTTATAGGCTACAGAAAGATCCCGATTATGTTTCTCAAGGAACTTCAAAAGCCACTACATTGCAATGGTCACCTTCCTAAAAAAGTGAAGGGGAAGGAATTGGAGAGAAGGATGATGGTGAAGAAAGAGGCGTAGAAAGTAGTAATAGTGAACGATGAATTTTGTAATCAATGTTAAAATATTGTAGTAATTATAATTATTAAAGCAATTCATGCATCCTTTTTAATTTTAAATATTAAAGTATTTAAAGTAAAAATACCTGGTTGCATTATATTTAGGCTAGTACAAATATGTCTTTTATGACTCAACAGCAGGAGACAAACAGTGGCAAAAATGTGCATTGTCTATATTTTACTAGTATATATTTTTAGAGAAAGGGGAGGGTGTGAAATATAAATTCTCACTGAAAATAATTAATTCCCGGGAATATTTTCCTAAAAGAAAATTACCAGGAATTTACTCATCATTAGTCCTATCTCATAATGGACACAAGTTACACTGAAGTTAAACGTTTTCAGGAAAGCATAATAGTGATTACAGAATTTTTTCAAAAAATGTCTACTTATGGAATCTGAGTCAATGGGAATTGGTTATCCGATTAGATACAATTAGTTTAAATACAATTTTTTTCATACAGACAAAAATACTGAAAGATAATTAGGAGTTGCCAAAGGGTTTCAACAAAAAATTTCAATAAACTAAAATAAATAAACGCATAAATGGGAATCTTATTCATTAAATTTTTTTTTAATGAACATTAAGTTCTGTAATTACTGTAAGGAAAAAATTATTGTGGGTCATGCTAAGGTAATATGTTCAACATCTAATAAGAATAATTTTCATTTTTTTTGAACTAAACTCTTTCATGAGATAACAGACAGGGAAAGACTAACTGCCAAAATATAATCGGGCTCAGAGCTTGTTATAAAGCTGTGTATTTAAAAAGAAAAATAATTAACCACTACTATATACAGGAAGACACTCTCAACCAAACCTTTCTAAATAAAGGGTAATTTATTTTATTAGCTTTTCAAAAATATATGAAGTTCAGTTTCATTTTTTTCCCAGAAAAGTGCTTAGACCCTAATGAATTTGGTATCCCTACTAGTAGGACACTTCATCACTTGTTTTGGATAAAGTTAATTGATATTATTCTTTATAAAAACAGCAGTGCATTTGGAGAAGATATCTCAGTCTAAACATAAAAAATCACATGGTTCTTATAAGATAATAAGTTTTAGACTAGTCTGATTTCTTCCAGATAGTTACCTGCTAAGAAAGTATAATAATAAATTAAATTACACAAATAATTTTTAGAGCTTAGTAAACTAAACAGTATGAACAGGATTCCTACTTAGACAGGTCTTACTATAAATTTATCTCAATTAATGAATCAAATAGAATAATTAAACATAAACAGGAGCTGACTTTGATACCTAAAGATTTTTGATTTTTAATTACACGCGAACTATTGACAGAATAATAATAATGTTTGTATCATTTATACATTTTAAAAATTTCATCATATTTAATCATGCTATTTAACAAGTTTTACAATATTTATTATATTGTAGGGATATTTAATTTTTGTATCTGACCAGTTCTGTAACTGATCACGGGTTTCAACCAGATAGTTAGATGTTTAATAGAATCCATAATTAGATTGTTTTTTGCATTATATATCATTATTTTAGCATTGATAGTATGTGAAAGCTATATTTAAAAATCAAGACTGAAGAAGAACAGAATGCACTGGTGAGTTCCATTTAATGGCACTGGTGAGTTTCCAAGTAAACTTGGAAATTCACCTATTAATACTAATTTTTTTTTTGTCTTCAGTTATTTGACTGGTTTGATGCAGCTCTCCAAGATTTCCTATCTAGTGCTAGTAGTTTCATTTCGGTAAACCTCCTACATCCTATATACCTAATTTGTTTTACATATTCCAAACATTGCCTGCCTGCGCAATTTTTCCCTTCTACCTGTCCCTCCAATATTAAAGCGATTATTCCAGGATGCCTTAATATATGGCCTATAAGTCTGTCTCAGACTTTTTCAAATGATTCTTTCTTCATCAATTTGCCACAACACCTCTTCATTTGTCACTTTATTCACCCATTTGATTTTTTAACATTCTCATATAGCACCGCATTTCAAAAGCTTCTAATATTTTCTTCTCAGATACTCCGATCGTCCAAGTTTCACTTCCATATAAAGCTATGCTCCAAACATATACCTTCAAAAATCTTTTCCTGACGTTTAAATTAATTTTTGATGTAAACAAATTATATTTCTGACTAAAGGCTCGTTTTGTCGGTGCTATTCAGCATTTTATATCGCTCCTGCTTCGTCCATCTTTAGTAATTCTACTTCCTAAATAACAAATTTCTTCTTCCTCCATAATCTTTTCTCTTCCTATTTTTATATTCAGTGGACCATTTTCGTTATTTCTACTACATTTCATACTAATACTTTAATACTCATATCGATAATAATCAATAAAATAGAAGGTATGTTACTGTATCTAAATTAATTTAAGAAATATATTTAATAAATAAATAAACGTCCCTTTACTTACATGTAATTGTTTTGTTTGTCGCTGAACATTTCATCCTATCTTCTAGGACTTTTTCCTTTGAACTTGAAATCCATAGTTAATGTTGTAGGCGATGACAAACAAAACAACTTGCACAAGTAAAATGTTTATTAATTTATATAAAGTTTTGGTTGCAAAACTTTATATAAATTAATAAAGTTTTGGAAATGTATATTAGAAACCATGTTTCTAATATCTATTAGAAACCATTATATACTTATAACCATTAAACCATTATAACCATATATAATTTATTAGTATCTATTAGAAACCATGTTTCTAATATACATGCTCCAGATTGCAAATTTAAATAACAGTAGTTATTTAATAAAAGCTAATTTAATTAGAAAAATATATTACAATTTTTTTAAAGAGTTTTTTAAGTTGTGCAACAACCTAGCTTGCAGAATCATCCCATTTTCAGTTCAGTTTCAGTTTACCATCCACTAGTATTAATACTAGTGGATGTATTAATACTTAGATTGGCCGACCAACCTAAGGATTGAGGACCACAAAAAAAGATTGAAATAAATCTGAATTTCTGCATCCTCATTTAATGCCTATTTAATAATTGCATTTAGGTTAAGTTTTCCTATGCACGGCAATAATATTTCCCTTGGTAGGATTTACTTCATCTTGTGTATTTTTACTCTGCCTGAATGTATCAGGATATGTAAATTTCTTTCTGGTAAAAAATAAATAAATAATTTACTCAAAGAATTTTTATTTTAAAACTTTAAATTTTGTTTTGTATTCCATTCTGATTTTATTTACTCTATTATTATTATAAATATAATTTTTTGGTTTTTAATGTATATAAATTTCAAGTAACATCATCTGTGGGGTCATCAGGCACTAATGATGACAGCATGCAGTCAAACTATACTCAGTGTAGTTTAACTTCTGTGATCTACAGGAACTGGTTTACTAAACATGGTTATTGACATTCTATCCTTACAGTTTCAAGGATCTAATTCTCTGAGATGTTCAAGTGTTGAGAAATATCAGATTGCAAATCGCATGTACTTTAATTTCATCCTAAGACTTATTTTTAAAAATTTTATTCCTTCACTACTTTATTCCTTCCTACTACTATTTTATTCCTTACTACTTATTGCATCACTGTTATTTTGTATGATTATTATTATTTTCATGAATTAATATTAATTCATTGCATTATTTCTCTTGAAAAATTAATTAATTTGTTGCATATAAAGCATGTAACACACAAGAGACATCAACTGGAGTCTCTTTCTTGAAAGTAATATTGTTGCTATACAGCCTGTCCCATTGGTTTTTGCAAATCAGCTGATTTCAAAGTCCAACGTTCAAATCCTAGTAAAGGCAATTACTTTTATACAGATTTGAATACTAGATCGTAGATACCAGTGTTGTTTGGTGGATGGGGTTCAATTAACCACACATCTCAGAAATAGTCGACCTGAGACTGTACAAGACTACACTTCACTTACACTCATACATATCATCTTCATTCATCCTCTGAAGTAATACCTGACAGTGATTCTCAGAGGCTAAACAGGAAAAAAAGCCTGTCCCATTGGTGAACCAAGTGAAAATGCCAGTAGTAGAGCAAAATGTTATCGCAACTCAGTGGTTTTAGCATACTGATGAGTAATAGTATATTGAGCACAATGAGGAAAACAAAGAAAACTGCTTCAGCAAGAAAACTTCAGCAAAGAAAACTTCCCTAACTTGCTAGGGAAGTTGAGAAGTGAAGCATTCTGGATGCTTGTTATTTTTGAAAATGGCTATGGAATTTTCAGGTTGTGTATTACATTAGGTCAACTATGTTTGTTCATGGCACTTAACAGATGTATTTTGATGCGGCTCTGATTAAGAGCAGCATCAAAATATGATCCATCTAGGAAAATGCTAGAGCAATTCCTTTTCTGAACTGCAGAAATATAGATCTAGTTATTCTTGACTTAATTTACATTATGTTAATTATTATATTTAACAGAATAAAATATTTATTTATTATATTTAAAATCATATAAAATTATTACCTGAAAATATATGGCCCTATTTCATCAAGTCTTAATTTTTTTTCTGAACCATCTAAAAATGCTTCAGCATTAGTAATATTAAAAACATACACACGCAGTAACACTTCATCTGGAGGATTCAGCCACCAATCATAAGCTGGAAGACCTCTCACCATCTTAAGACGCTTGAAAAAAACAGATAATATTAAAAAAAAAACTTTGAATTATTTAGAAATGATAATTGTGTTGTTTTTTTTTTATTCCTGAATAATTAAAGTAAAATTTTAATGTTAATATCTTACATAATTGAACAAACTTTCTCCTCATTACTCTCTGATTAATTTATAGTAAATATATTGGCCAATTATAGCATAACCAAGGACACAATCTAAATGTGACCTTGGTTGTTAACCCTCAAAAACCAGCCTCAGGACCAGATAAAAAAACAGAATTAATTAAACTTAATTTAAACAAATTATTTATTTGTTAATATTTTAGATTTATAATTTCATGCATTAAAATAAAT